>NC_143027.1:76220000-76432500 GCF_057628025.1 Oncorhynchus mykiss | reverse complement strand
ATAGCTAATTCTATGGTACTGTAGTGTTGTTAGCACATTCATTTAGGGCCTAGAGACAATGTTGGCTTGCTGTATATTAACCCTGAGATGCCCATTGACAAAGAGTGATAAAGTACGTCCTTGATGGAGGTAGAAATGGCAGTAAAGCAGCAGTGATAGAGGCCGTATTGTTAACACCTCTGTACGTGGTTAGACCTACAATATGCCTGGCCACGCTGCGTTTGCTGGCTCCTTTATAACATATGCACGAATCAGCCTTTTTTTCTCCATGAGCAGAGAGACCTCATTAAAACAGGTTAAGGCAACTCCCTAATGGTTTCTCTCAGCACTAATAACGCAGGGTCACCTAATATTACACATGGCTTTGTTCCCTTCTCACTGCTATTTATCATAGATTATTAATGACCAAGTATCATAAAATCACACTCATTATAATCCTAATGATGTTCCTGTGGCCAGGGTTAAGACAATCAACACTCACTCTGTTACCAGGGTGACTTATGGGTGTACAGTACATGGGCAAGGCAGGAGGGCAGCATCAAATACAAACGCTGGCCCTACATCCAATATGGCTTTTGTCTTTGTACCTCCTTGACATTGATATTTTCATACAATTCTGAAGGAACATCAGATTTGAGGGGTTTTGTATTGGGGATTTTCAATGTTACCCAAAGGGTGAACTGGAGAGCAGGAATACCCATTATTATTCAGTGAGCAGATAACCATGGGGGACCCAAAATGTATATAAATACAATCAACTTGATCTGGCGTTGTGACCCATTACCTAGCTTGTCAATTCACTTCAAGAATCGCTATATCATATTTCTAATAATTTTGTAAAGCAATAAGAATGGTTTGTCTTAGAGGGATAATAAATAAAAAAAGGTTTTAGGTCTTATAGTGAATTTCTATGGTCCATTTTCTATATACTGTTACAAATACATGAAGGCCCAAGGCCAGAAATCACCAGTATATTTTATGCTCTAAATATGAAGTACCCTCATAAATGACATACGGCACATTCTAGACTTTGGGAAATCTCACCTCAGTCATAGTCACTTGAAACTTTGCATTGCCGAGCAGGCTAACTGATGTGATTTTACCTAATTTGAATAATGCCATTCATGGGAAATGAAATTTTAATGGAGCTTGGGGTAACACAACTGCCTCCTCATTTACAATTACTGTCCTAGCTCCTGTCCTGGAGTCCAAGGCCTCAGTGGTAACATGGCTTATTTTATTACTGTACTATCAATGTTTTTGTAGTACAGAGACACTTAATTACTAGGAATATCTCCATTGCTGTAAAATAAAATGTTGGCATGTTTTTTTCTCTCCTGTCTCTCATTGAAAGCAAATAAAACTAGCTCTCCCTGTTCCTGCTTGCTTGCTTGTTGAGGCTCAGTGCTGAGTCTGTCAAGGTGATGCTGTCGTTTTAAATTGCTGTTTATAAAAGCTGAAATCAATATTTTAACATGCAGCGAGAGAGTGTGTTGTTGCCGAGTTGCATTTTTAATATGATCTGAATAGTAAATAATTCATTTGATCATAAAGGTACGGCTAGGGAAAAGTAAATAAATACAAGCAGCCTGTTGTGGAATGTCTGTGTTTTAAATCAATCTGTTCAAGTCGAAAGCATTGACCTGACAAATTCAGCTTGTTTTAACAATGTTATGACTCCTGTATACTAAAGTCTTTCTTGGATGCAACTCACAACTAGCTAAATACTGTACCTTACCATTATTATCCTAACATCATCTGGTATCAACATTAGACCTGCATGTCAATGTCAATAAATTACAGCTATATCTACACTCATCCCTTATAGTCAGTGGATGTGGAGTTCAAAGGGTTTGGGTATATCTTCAGCCATGGAGTTTATGGAGATTATACAGCCCCATTCCCTCTTAAAACCAGTGAATGTGGGGTATTAAGTATTGGGTATACCTTCAGCCACAGAGTATACATCACCATCATCCCTTTATTAAAACCTCTTAGAGCTACCCCATACTTTTTTCAATTTCCGCCTGAAGACATACCCAAATCTAACTGACTGTAGTTCAGGCACAGAACCAAGGATATGCATATTCTTGGTACCATTTGAAAGAAAACACTCTGAAGTTTGTGTAAATGTGAATTGAATGTAGGAGAATATAACACAATAGATCTGGTTTAGATAATACAATGAAAAAAACCATACGTTTGTTTTTTTATTGTTGTATCATCATCTTTAAAATGAACAAGATAAAACAAACATTCAGATAGGATGATGGGGACAATTTCAGTGAAAAACATAAGAGGGCAACAGTACTTGTGCAAAGTTTCAGAATTCCATAGCCGCAGGCAGAACAGTTGAAACTGGAACAGCAGCAAGGCCAGGTGGACTAGGGACAGCAAGGAGTCATCATGCCAGGTAGCCCTGACGCATGGTCCTAGGGCTCAGGTCCTCCGAGAGAGAGAAAGAGAGAATTAGAGAGAGCATACTTAAGACAGAATAAGTACTCCAGATATAACAAACTGACCATAGCCCCCGACACATAAACTACTGAAGCATAAATACTGGAGGCTGAGTCAGGAGGGGTCAGGAGACACTGTGGCCCCATCCGATGAGACCCCCGGACAGGGCCAAAGCTCTACACAATATTGTGCTGCTGATGCCAGGTGCCATAGCAGTCTCTTTCTGCTGTGAAGTGAGTATCAACAGGTATAATAAACAGATATATATATATATATAGAGTACAGGGAACATAAAGTTGAATATATTATTATAGACCTGCTAGATCTACTGTCTCTTTAATATTATGACATTTCAGACATTTCAAAAATCACAAATAATATTTTAGATTATTCATTTCAAACAAGGGCATTCGCATGAGAAGAACTTACCAGTCCAAAACATGTCCCCTCCATTCAAAAAATATTCCTCCACTTGGGAATCGCTAAATGAATCGTCCTACAACAATCTCTGTCTCACTTTTCCGATCAATTTATTCTAAAATTGAGTGTACACCTGTATATCTAGACTTCGATTTAGCTTTCCCTGACTTAGTCTCCATACTGATTGATGCTGTATATAAACAGCTGAATCTGCGTGTTTACCAAAACAACGCTGTGCGTAACATGCGTAGCTCCTTCCGGTATAAAACTTCAATAGCGAATGAGTGGTCATATCAACGAAACAGTGGTCATATCATTGGTGCACAGTGATGTCATTACATGTTGTCTTCAAATCGGTTTCTTTCAGTCAATACGTCCTGCGAAATGGCCCATCAGGTTTGGTTGTGTTACAAACAAACCAGTTGATTGCAATGAAACCAAACATGACTGGAAAAGTCACGTTCTGTGTGGGTATTTACCCTCGAATGTGTCGTCGAAAATGGAATGAGACGGAATTCACGACACAAGCGGTTCACAAAATGTTTCATGTTAGGCTATAAAAATTGATTTTATCAAACAAAATATCATTCATTGTGTAACAATGAGCATTGGGATTGCAAACAGACGAAGATCGTCAAAGGTAAACTATTTATTTTAATGCAGTTTGTGATTTTGTTAGCCTGTGCTGGTTGAAATAGTTGTTTTTTTATGGGGCTCTATCCTCAGATATTCGCATCGTATTCTTTCGTAGTAAATGCTTTTTTAAATCTGACAACGCAGTTGGATTAGCAAGATTCTAGGCTTTCGATACATGTGAGACACTTTTATTTCCATGAATGTTTAATATGACTATTTATGTAGCGATCACCGTATGTTGTGGAATTTCAGCCTGCTACCGGGTTCCGTGCACAGAGGTTAAAAGCATAAAGCTTATTTCCAATGAAGAATATAGTTCTCCTCTTATAGCAGAACTGGGGAACACTGATGACATACACTCTTAGAAAAAAGGGTTCTTCAGCTGTCATAGGAGAACACTTTTTGGTTCAGGTAGAACTCTTTTGGGTTCCATGTAGAAACCTCTGGGGAAAGGCTTCTACATGGAACCCAATAGGGTGAACTATAAGAGGAGAACTATATTGGAAATAAGATCAAAGTACTCGTCTGTTCTGCAATTCTGTCTGCTAACTTTTAGCTTTATGCTTTAAAACCTGCAGATCATTGGTAAGAGAAGCATGGGTGAATAGGACCTACTCACCTGCTCAAAAAGGGTTCTTCAAAGGGTTCTCCTATGGGGACAGCCGAAGAAACCTTTTAGGTTCTAGATAGCACCTTTTTTTCTAAGAGTGAATAGTAGTATATTAGGGCACTTTTCCTAATAAGTAGTTTATGCACTTCTCCTGTGGTGTAATTGTGATGTTTTACTGCTGGACAGAATCACTTGTCTAACGCTGCTGAATACTTAAAGAATATAGCGATATCGCAGACCACTTCAGTAGAGCAATAGCATGCTAAACATTTCAGTAGAACAATGGCATGCTAAACATTTCAGTAGAACAATGGCATGCTAAACATTTCAGTAGAACAATGGCATGCTAAACATTTCAGTAGAACAGTGGCATGCTAAACATTTCAGTAGAACAATGGCATGCTAAACATTTCAGTAGAACAATGGCATGCTAAACATTTCAGTAGAACAATGGCATGCTAAACATTTCAGTAGAACAATGGCATGCTAAACATTTCAGTAGAACAATGGCATGCTAAACATTTCAGTAGAACAGTGGCATGCTAAACATTTCAGTAGAACAATGGCATGCTAAACATTTCAGTAGAACAATGGCATGCTAAACATTTCAGTAGAACAATGGCATGCTAAACATTTCAGTAGAACAGTGGCATGCTAAACATTTCAGTAGAACAATGGCATGCTAAACATTTCAGTAGAACAATGGCATGCTAAACATTTCAGTAGAACAATGGCATGCTAAACATTTCCGTAGAACAATGACATGGCAGACAGTTCAGTAGAACAATGGCATGGCATCATTTTTCACATTTGTAGAAATTAAATATAGATGAGAACAGATTCCATGGGTTGTCATTTCAGTCCTTGTGCTACTGTGAATTTCATGAGGTGTTTTGTTCAAATAAAGCTTAAATGTGATTATGTAATTGCTCTGTAGACAGCTTAGTAGTGATGTGAGTACTGTTTGTATTCTGTTTCATGTGTACACCTGTTGATTGAGTTGTGGTGTAGTTTAGATCCCCTGTGTCTCAGTTATAACATGTATCTGTGGATGAGAATATGTATTTCCAATTCTGATTAAGCGACTAATGTATAACCATATCTGTGATACCCTGATACTGTACTTTGAGCCATTTTGATTTAGAAAGCGGAGAACATTTCAGTGCAATTAAACTGATAAGTTAAAATGGGATAATATCAATAATTAACTGAAATCTGATGATTTGACTTGTTTTTCATAAAAGATTGAACACAGAGCGAAAACATTAAAAGGGGTTGCATCCGAAGTTTCCAATTACAGATTAAAATAGATGAAGCCAATTAAATAGATCAAAACCTTAATAATCCATCTGTTACAAAACGATACAGGGTCAGTTACAAAACAACGATTATTGGAATGAAATACTTCTGTATGTTACACATCAAGACATTAGCAGCAAACATTTTTCAAGTTGTCTTTGCTGTAAAGGGGCTCTGGGGACATTTGACATGCCTCGGGAGGATCAAGTCCAGCCCAGTGTAGAGAGAGAGTCCCCCTTGTTAAGGAAATGGAGGGGTCCGGGGTCTCTCACTAATGGTGTGGTGTGTCACTATTAGAACAGCACACCGTGACCCTGGGTGAATACCAATGGGATGCTGCCAGGTCCTTGAAGGAGGCAGAGCCATTGGCAGACAAACACACACACACATAAACAAGCATGCGCAGGCACACACACACACACACACACACACACACACACACACACACACACACACACACACACACACACACACACACACACACACACACACACACACACACACACACACACACACACACACACAGCCAATTAGAGGGGCCCCTCTCTCCCAGTCATGCATTCATACAGTATCTGATTAGGAGAACAGTGCTACTGCATCAAGGCCCAGCCAAACACAAAACACACTCCTCTGAGACTCCTGTTTTTTCTCCTGATTTCCTTATTTAATATGTCAATTAAAAGGCTTTATTGTGATGCTAACCATGCGACCGTAAAGGAGTGCATTGTGAGGAAGAAGGGGGGGCAGAGAAGAGATACATTTATACTGTTTAATTCTGTGTCGGACAGATTGGTTACCTTCATTATAGGCTTTGTTCAATACCCTTCACAAATTCTCCCAAGGTCCATAGGAGATTTTTCCCTTTTAATTGAGTGATGGCACTAACACAAAAATCATCTGCTTAGTTTTGGCCCCTTGAAGACTTTAACAAATTGAAGAGGGCTGCTGCAAATCAAGGAATTGGAAAACCAAGGTTGCATAGTTTTTTACATTTTTGCCTGTCTGGAGTGGCGTGCCTGGATTGTGTACTTATGAATTAATGAAACTTCTTTGAGTTGCCCAAGACTGTACCATTGTACCAAGGGTGGCACAGCTGCCTCTGAGTCCACTCAACCACATCACCTGGCAGGCAGGTGGTATGTCTGAAACACAATAATGAACACCCCAACCACGGTACGGTACCGCTGCACACTACGAACGGTACACACTGACACTCTTACTATTTGCATAAGACAAAGATTCATCTGAAATTCTAAGAAAATGGAGAGGACTGCAAACTTCCCAAATGTCATACTATTTTACCATTGATCATCAGACTGTCCAAAGGGAAATCTAAGAAAATGAGAGGAGAACTTCCAGACATTTTACTATTTCACTTCTTCTCTGACCTCATCTCCAAGATAAATCAACCCTATAAGCCATTCAGCTGTAACCATAATTACTAATTTGTATGGAAGTGGGGGAGAGCATGTTGTGGTGGGGGGGGGGGGGCTCAATGACAACCTTGTAGTTCATAAAGAGCCATTAGCCTCATCTGACTTGGCTAATTAAGGAAGAAGATTGATGAGAAAGAGAAACTGCAGATTATGTAGGGAGTGTGGTGGTAGTGACAGGGAAGGTGGACGACAGTAAGAAGCCTGACCGCAAGACTGTTATCACCCACATTAATGCCCTGCTACTGTAGACTGGCATTGATCATTGTCTGAAGACAGTTCATTACTGCTAATGTATTGTGGTGCTACAGTGTTTACAACAACAAGCAAATATACCAACAGGGTTGGGGAGTAACTGATCACATGTAATCTGTTACATGTAATCCGAATACATTTGTCATGCGTAGATGTAATAGGTGGCAGGGAAGTCAGGCGCAGGAGAGTCAAATGGAGTGTAAAATGGAGTCTTTTAATAAAGTCCACGGAGTATGCTCCATAACACTAAATGTACATAAACATGGGTACAAGGACCCGACGCACACCTATACAACAATCACACTACACTGACAATAAAACAATCTCTGACAAAGACATGAGGGGAAACAGAGGGTTAAATACACAACAGGTAATGAATGGGATTGAAAACAGGTGTATGGGAAGACAAGACAAAACCAATGGAAAATGAAAAAAGGATCAATGATGGCTAGAAGACCGGTGACGTCGAACGCCGAGCACCGCCCGAACAAGGAGAGGCAACGACTTCGGCAGCAGTCGTGACAACATTATTATTATTTGTACTGTAATCGGTTGCATGTTGAAATCAGATTGCAGATCCTTTTGAAAAACGTAATGATTGTTTCTTGGATTACTTTTCAATTCAGAAAGGATGTTTGCGAAAAAATACATGATGACATCTCTCTGTTTTCTCAATGACTATCAATTCAGCATTGAAAAAAGGTGCAAATTTAAGTTCGTTCCTGAGAGAGTCTGACCACAATTCAGAAACCACTATAATGGCACACCATATGCCTTTGATGGATCCTTTTTGTATTCTTCTAATGCCTTCTAAGGGGAAAGTAATCAGGTTACGTCACCGAGTTTGGGTAATCAAAACATTACGTTACTGATTATAATTTTGGACAGGTAACTAGTAACTGTAACGAATTACATTTAGAAAGTAACCTACCCAACCCTGCATACCAACATACAATAAATAGCCAGTATGATTCATTAAAAAAACTCAGTTCACTACAGTACTTGATAATAAGCTGTTCATGGGCTCAATGTGTCACATGCTCAATCTTTGCATAGTGCTCATCTCAGTAAGTGCACTGTTGAAGACTGTTACCACCAAGGATGTGCCATAGAGAGAAGATACCCTTCACTCCAGATGATAACTCCAAACCTACAACCTAATTTTGGACAAAATTACCTGGAGACCGACCAGACAGACCAGATACAACTTCAATTAGCACTAAGGTGTGAAGTGAGAGGTGTCGAAGCCTTTGAGCACAACAAATGTCAGGCTACCCCACCCAGATCCAGAGGCCTTGAAACCCCCTCCTGCTGTTCAGAGACAATCCACTGGCATTTTCTACAAGAAATCTGCCTCCAGAAATAAAAGCTTCTCCCAAGTGGGTGTGACACCTGGTGATCAGTTCACCTTCTGCCCTGGTTGTCTCCCCCAACACACTCCCCTCTCTCTCCCGTGCTTTCACTCACCTCCAGCACACAGGCACTGTTGGGGCGAGTGACTCTGAACTTACAATGGCTAGCCCCAAGTCGATTAATTTATTTCTTGTGCATTTTGCTATTTTGCTATTTTCCTCATGACTCCTGCATGCTTTGTTGACTATGAACTTTCTTGTTTACCCAACCATGGGACAGACTATGTTTGTTCCCACACTCGGGACTCTGACTCTCTACTGGTTACACAGACTTTTGGCCTCCGCCGGCCTTGTGTTCATGTTACCTGATGAAATTGCTGTATAATATGGTCTTGTTGCTATATAATGCACAATCAAATGTCATAAATTAACACTGCAGAGCTCTCCCTGTCCTCTGCCGTACCTTGGTTACTGTTGATGATCTTTGGAAATGTGCATGTACACCCTGGCCCATCTACTGTTGCTAGCCCCAATTCTGACTTGTACTCTGACACCTGTTTCACTGATTTCTGCTCTCGTAAAAAAGCCTGGGTTTTCTGCAGAGTTACTCCACCTCAAGAATTGCGTTTGGCGAAAGGCTCGGCATCAGGCTGACTGGCTCTCGTTCAAGCAAATGAGAAATAATTGCATTCAGGCTATCCGGAAGGCCAAAGTTAGTTACTTTAAGGAGCAGTTCTCTCTCTGTGGGTCTAACTCCAAGAAGTTCTGGAAAACGGTTAAAGACCTGGAGAATAAACCCTCCTCACAGCTGCCCATGTCCCTTAAAGTTGATGATATGGTTGTTACTGACAAAAAGCACATGGCTGAGCTTTTTAATCACCACTTCATTAAGTCAGGCTTCCTATTTGACTCAGCCATGCCTCCTTGTCCGTCCAACATTTCCTCATCGGGGCTAGTCTAATGCGACTAGCCCCGACGCTCCTCCCTCTTTTTCCCCTGACCCACTACAAACATTCTCCCTGCAGGTGGTCACAGAGTCCGAAGTGCTAAAGGAGCTCCTTAAACTTGGCCCCAAAGAACTATCTGGGTGAGATGGTTTAGACCCTTTCTCCTTTAAGGTGGCTGCCCCTACAATCACCAAGCCTATGTCTGACATTTTTAACCTGTCCCATTGCTTGGAAGGCAGCCACGGTTCATCCTTTATTTAAAGGGGGAGGTCAAGCTTATCCTAACTGTTATTGGCCTGTTTCTATTTTGCCCTGTTTATCAAAAGTGTTGGAAAAACTTGTCAATCATCAACTGACTGGCTTTCTTTATGTCTATAGTATTCTCTCTGGTTTCCGCTCAGGTTATGGATGTGTCACTGCATCCTTAATGATCCTCAGTGATGTCACCATTTCCCTTGATTCTAAGCAATGTTGTGGTGCTATTTTTATTGACTTGGCCAAAGCTTTTGATACAGTACATTATTCCATTCTTGTGGGCTGGCTAAGGAGTATTGGTGACTATGGCTAACTACCTCTCTCAAAGAGTGCAGTGTATAAAGTCAGAACATATGTTGTCTCAGCCACTGCCTGTCACCAAAGGTGTACCCCACGGCTCGATCCTAGGCCCCATGCTCTTCTAAATTTACACCTACAATATAGCTCAGGCAGTAGGAAGCTCACTCATCCATTTATATGCAGATGATACAGTCTTATACTCAGCTGGCCTCTCACCGGATTTTGTGTTAAACGCTCTACAATAAAGCTTTCTTAGTGTCCAACAAGCTTTCGCTGTCTGTCCTTAACCTTGTTCTGAACACCTCCAAAACAAAGGTCATGATTCAGATGACCATCCTACCCTGCTAGATCATGGAGACGTAATTTATAGATAGGTAAGTAAGGGTGCTCTCGAGTGGCTGGATGTTCTTTACCATTCAGCCATCAAATTTGCCACCAATGCTCCTTATAGGACACATCACATCACTGCACTCTATACTTTTCTGTAAACTGGTCATCTCTGTATACCCATTGCAAGATCCACTGGGTGATGCTTATTTATAAAACCCTCTTAGGCCTCATTCCCTCTTATCTGACATATCTACTGCAGCCCTCATCCTCCACATACAACACCCATTCCGCCAGTCACATCCTGTTAAAGGTCCCCAAAGCACACACATCCCTGGGGCGCTCATCTTTTCAGTCCGCTACAGTTAGCCACTGGAACGAGCTGCAACAAACACTCAAACTGGACAGTTTTATCTCAATCTCTTCATACAAAGACTCAATGATGGACATTCTTCCTGACAGTTGTGGCTGCTTTGCGTGATGTATTGTTGTCTCTACCTTCTTTCCTTTGTGCTATTGTCTGTGCCCAGTAATGTTTGTACCCTGTTTTGCAATGCTACCATGTTGTGCTGCTGCCATGCTGTTGTCATGTTGTGTTGCTACCATGCTGCGTTGTCATGTGTTGCCGCCATGCTATGTTGTTGTCTTAGGTCTCTCTTTATGTAGTGTTGTGTTGTCTCTCTTGTGTGTTTTGTCCTATATTTAAATTGAATTGATTTGTATTTTTAATCCCAGCCCCCGTCCCCGCAGGCCTTTTGCCAGGCCGTCATTTTATTTTTTTATTTTTTATTTTACCTTTATTTAACTAGGCAAGTCAGTTAAGAACAAATTCTTATTTTCAATGACGGCCTAGGAACAGTAGGTTAACTGCCTGTTCAGGGGCAGAACGACAGATTTGTACCTTGTCAGCTCGGGGATTTGAACTTGCAACCTTCCGGTTACTAGTCCAACGCTCTAACCACTAGGCATTGCAAATAGGTATTTGTTCTTAACTGACTTGCCTAATTAAATAAAGGTAAACAAATATATAATAAAACACTGTGAACATAACAGCTTCTGCACAATGGAAATCCCTTAATCTATTGTCCATTTAAAATGATTTTATAAGACCTATTATTGTTCACCTTTCAGCGCTGAAAGGGGGCTAGACTTAAAAAAAGAACTGCAGAGGCGAACCATATCACAAGTTTCAGTGAAGCAATCTGTCATTAATACACAATGTGAACAGTATATTTAATTTCAACATAAAAAAATACCATACATTCATCTATAACAGTCATCTATTCAGGACTAACAGCTCTAATCCATTTAAAGCCTGCAGATCATTGGTAAGCGAAGCATGGGTGAATAGGACCTACTCACAACACAGACCCATTCACTCTCTCCACAATAACATTTTACTGCAGTGTAGCATTAGCCTAGCCTAAAGATACTTAATTTAGCTGCTCAGTACCATGATTTAACGCTTTGCATTTCCATTCAGGACTGACAGGGTTCAATAACCTTTGACTTACCATCAGAAATCATCAAGAGGCCGCCAATATCCTGAGAGTTGAATTTAATGTTCAAGAATGGACTTCGCTGAAGGATTATCAATCCTTGACCTTAAGATGACTATTATTAATATGTATATTTGGGAATTGGAGCTCAGTGTTTTAGCCTCTGCGATAAAGGTCAGTGCTTTAGTGAAAATCAAAAGTACAGTAGCTTTTGCATCCACCCATTGTAGCACAGAGTAGGCCTAAACCAAGCACTCAATCCCTTTAACAATCTACAGGATCAATGTTAGCAATGATGTTTTCGAACGTTGCAATGGGCACAGCCAAAAAACAGAAGTGATGGATTCGACTTCTGCTTTACTTCCATACTGTCCATTTATTGAGCATAAAAGTAAACAAGTAGAAGTGTAACGATAAACTATAGGCTACATAGACTAACTATAAAATGTTTGAGTAACCACACTAGAGGAAAGTTTACTGTTTGTGTACGGTCCTACACCTGTCAATCAACCAGTCAACGCATCCTAGGCTACTGCACACTGTCTATTAATAAGCCGGTAACACAAGACCACTCATGAGGTCTCTAACACACAGATACTGGTTCAGACCATTCATGAGGTCTCTGATACTGGTTCAGACCATTCAGTGCTTTCAGGGTGTGTTCATTATCATAGTGACAACTGAAAATAATACTTCAATATACAGTACATGTAGGCCTAATGAAGAATAATATTGTAACTCGTATTTAAATGTAGCAATTCCACAACAAACACCGTTTAGCCTGCACATTTTTTTTTTTTATTTTACCTTTATTTAACCAGGCAAGTCAGTTAAGAACAAATTCTTATTTTCAATGACGGCCTGGGAACAGTGGGTTAACTGCCTGTTCAGGGGCAGAACGACAGATTTGTACCTTGTCAGCTCGGGGGTTTGAACTCACAACCTTCCGGTTACTAGTCCAACGCTCTAACCACTAGGCTACCCTGCCGCCCCACATCTTTTACAGCATGTCATTGCCTCGTAGCTCAAGTGGTTTGCAAGTGATTTCCATTTTTCCAATGGTTGACAATTCCTTTGGGTCTTCCTTTCCACTGTGGTCATCTCTCTGTCTGTCCTGTGCAACTATTTACAATGCATCAGTGCAACAATGTTATCATAGCCAGCCAAAAGTGATCACACCAACTCACTTTCTCTCTTCAACTTTCCCAGACAGTTCATTTGGCCTGTCCTGTAGGCCTGTTTTACATGAATCAATTAGTAATCATAAGCCTGTTAGGCCTAGTATAAGGCTTATTTAATATAAAATAAAAATTATAAATGTCCTATAGCTTTCATAACCCATAGCTTTTCCTGGGATTTCAGGAGAAGAGGAATAGTATATTGCAGAGAGGCTTGTGTGCAGCCTATATCCTGTTGAGCACGGAAACAGCTGGAAGTGAGAGGCTAGTGATGTGTAGTCGAAGTAAGAAGCTAAATATTAGCTAAATATTAGGCCATTGATTAGCTAAATATTTGAGTTATAGGCTAAACATTTACCTGTCAAAGTGCAAGAAAAACAAGTTAACAGATTCTGAAATGGCAGATCTGTAATGCATTCCTCAGGCTGCGGCTCTGGTCCCCTTGCTCCTCTATAGATTACGCCTACATTTTTTAATTATTATTCTACCTGGGCTACAACACAGTACAATGAGGAATATATTATTGTTATAAAGTGAGTAAACAGTTATTGTCTATAGGCTGTAAACTGCAGTAACGTAGGCTTATTTGAATAACCGCTCAAATGTCCTGCTTTATTTCATGCCAAAATAACTGCATAACCTACAGCCTAGGCATGATTATGCAACCATTTTGGATAATTTTAGGTCTTTTCTCTACAGTTTAGAAGGTCATGAAAGGTACATTAGCAGGCCACTCATGTGGTGTATTCCGTTGTTAAGATAGGCATTCTTTCCAACTCAACACCTGTTCTTAAGGCTGTAGCCTATTTTACATTCAGAAAGCAAGAGCAAGCATGCTTCTCTCCTCCAATAGACGATTAGTATATACAATGTGGCGAAATAAGTTTCCAACAAGCTCTTATAGTCTGACTTTTCCTGGGACTCCACAATATTTAAGAGGAATAGCTGAGGCAGCCAATAGTGTGGATCCCCCATTGGTTCCTTCATGAATACCCCCCTTCCCCCCCACTGCTTGAGCATCCCATTGGTTGTTGCATGAACGACCCCCTCAAGCGCGACATATTCATGCTTGTGTGAAACTTTTGAATATGGGTCAAAAAATACTTTTTTCACCCCGCCTACAGGAGTCCCTTGCTAGCGAACAGAAGCGACACCAGTAGACAGTGTCCTTCGCACCCGCCTGCCCATTGACACAACTGCGGGAAAACAGAGCCTGACAGATGGAGGCAACGGACACCGTCTACCGGTTGCCCCTACCTCCCTCTAGCACAACAGGTGGGAGGCTAGGGCAACACTTTGTGCTAGTTAGCTTAGTCTACTAGTTAGCAACACTGTGTGTTAACTTGCTAGTTAGCTAGCTAGCACACAGTGTCACCCCTGCCTCCCGCCTGCTGTGGGGATTATCGGTGGCTGGACACCAACGTCATTGTGCATTAACGCTACCTAATGTACTCGAGCACACCCGCCTCCCGCCTGTCCTAGCTTAAAAATGGACCAATATAAGTATAAAGAGGAATTCCTGCAGATGTAAGAATGCCAACATGCAGGAAGTGTATGCATATTAGCCCATAATTCATTAATTTAATGTTAGGCTTAATACTGGAGTAAATGTATCCAGTTAATCCTAGGTAGCCTACACTATGTGCACTCCTAGTTCCCGGGAATGCAGCTTGAGAAGCTACCCTATTGATTCAGTTTTTAAGGGTCAATAAATGCATCCTACCTAGGCTACAACAAAACAATGTAATGAAGAATGTTATTATTGTTTTAAGTGAGTAAACAACTCTAGTCTAGGCTGTAAACTGAAGTAAATAGCCGATGTCACTTGAATAACCACTCAAAAGCCTGGCATCTTGAATGCATATTCATTTAGAAATAAGTGCATCTAGCCTACCTGATTGGGCAACCATTTGGATCAGTTATGGGGTTTTTCTCGTTAGTGTAGCCTACAAGGTCCAGGCACATTAGCAGGCCAGTAATATGGTGTATTTTGTCAGGATGTATTGGCTAAAAGAAACATGCTAGTGCAGGGATTTCTAGTGGCGCGACAATCATTGAGTGAGTTATATCCATAGTTTCCCTGTTTGTCTTCTGTGTTTACAAAAGTGATTGAAAATAGGATGTCAAATGATGTTTTCACCACAGAGGTTAAGGTTAAGACCAAACTCTTTGTGTTTCAGACCCTTACCCCCCTGTATCACTGTGAAACCTTGTTCTATCTTACAGTATCTCAACTGTCAACAATGATACTCCTAGCCTGTACCGTAGCCTAGCGGTTAGAGCGTTGTGCCATGCAAAAAACACATTTCCATTTCACCATACACTGTACAGGTTACACACCTGTACATGTGTGAAACAGGACAAATAAAAGCACCCCCACCTTGACTTGTATTGACAACACCATAGGAGTTAGACATTAGACCATCTTTAAACAGCCCATACTGTCTGTGTTGAATTAATGGGACATCATCTGCCAGACCATACCACAACACCACAAGAAGTATAGGTCCCCCTTGTCTTGGCGTAAGATAGGGGGGTAGTACCCCGTGGACCTTCACCGGCCTATATCAAGCCCTGATCAGTCATCTCCCAAAACACTACCTGAAGTATGGGGCCCATTGATTGGCCGGCCAGATCTCCTTCAGAAGGTTTGGAAGGGGGATTGGATGCGGGCTTGTGAAGGGTGCTGTTATTGACCTGGTCCTGCGGTTCTGAGTTCTCTGAAGAAAATTCTATTTGTAAATCCATTTAAGGAGGCATGTTAGGTTAATAAAAAACAACGGAGACAGAACAAAGGGAAAGAGCTTCGCTGTGAGAAAATATCCTCTCTTGTTTCTGCTTCCTCTGGCTTGAAGGCAGACAGAGTTGTTTTGATAGACACAGTGCATAAGAGAGATATAGGATAATTATGATCTCTGTGTCAAATAGTTTTTACACCGTGGGATGGGAGCAGTAATGTATGCAGACGGACTCTCTCATCAGCTGCAATCCCACTCAGAGATAGGTACATCAGAGATCGAAGAAAGGTGTATAATGAGCGTGCATCATTGTATTTACAGTTAGATCTCAATTCAATGTCTTCTGATAGCACTCGTAAATTCGCATTCTCTCTCTCCCTTCTCTCTCTTTACAGATATTTTAATTCCAAACCCAGATGAGATCAATTGGCCCTGATAACCTGGTCTATGCAGTTCTCTCTCTGTCTCAAAGGAAAATAAGAGATCTTATATTTAAAACATTACTATACATTATACACTCAAATCATACATTATTAAACTTGTGCTGCTGATATACACTGCATTGGTGAGATGCAGCAATGTGCTTTCCATACAGAGAGAGAGAGAGAGATTCGAGGTAGCTAGCTGTCTTTAGATTTGTGCTTCACACATTGTGGCAGAATAATAAGCATCAGTACACAAAGAGAGAGAGAGAGATAAAGGAAAGACAATAAACAATTTGACATCTATGGGGTGCAACCAGGAGTACTTGCCTTGTTGTGTTTGGCTTGCATTGACTGTTCTATGATGATGGGACTCAGAGAAGAGCTAGAACTCAGATAGCAGTAGGGGGGAGAAAAAAATGAAGAAACTCACAGATCCTGAGGGTAGATGTTGATTTGAAGGAAGAAAATAAAGAATAATAGGCTTTGATGTGAAGAAATAAAAGCAACCAATTCTCGGCTTTGATGGTTGAATGTCAGGAAACAGACGACTAATTGGTGTTGTAATCTCCAAGGAAACGGATAGGCTGAGGCTTTGTACCCCACATATAGGGGTGATGGGGCTGTATATACCCAACACTTAGTACCTCAAATCTCCTGGTTAACTTCTTGACGCTACCCATCACTTTAGCGGGATAATTGTCATCAACAACCGCTGAATTGCATAGCGCCACATTCAAATAATATTACAAAAAATATTTATATTCATGAAATCACAAGTGCAATATAGCAAAACACAGTTTAGCCTTTTGTTAATCCCCCTGTCGTGTCAGATTTTGAAAATATGCTTTACAGCGAAAGCAATCCAAGCGTTTGTGGAAGTTTATCGATCACTAAACAAAACATTATGAACACCTAGCATCAAGTAGCTTGGTCACGAAAATCAGAAAAGCAATTCAATTAATCGCTTACCTTTGATGATCTTCGGATGTTTTCACTCACGAGACTCCCAGTTATACAATAAATGTTCCTTTGTTCCATAAAGATTATTTTTATATCCAAAATACCTCAGTTTGTTTGGCGCATTATGTTCATAAATCCACAGGAAAGAGCGGTCACGACAACGCAGACAAATTCCAAATAGTATCCGTAATGTCCACAGAAACATCAAATGTCTTTTATAATCAATCCTCATGTTGTTTTTAAAATATATAATCGACAATATATCAATCGCAACTGTCTTTTTCAGTAGGAGAGGGAAAGGCAATGGCTGCCCAAACTCTGTTGCGCAAACAAAACGCTGCTGGCACCCAGCCATACAATGACGCTCATTTTTCAAAATAAAAGCCTGAAACTATGTCTAAAGACTGTTGACACCTTGAGGAAGCACTAGGAAAATGAATATGGTTGATATCCCTTTAAATGGAGCAAAGGCAGTCTATGGAACATGGAGTTTTCAAAATAGAAGCCACTTCCGGGTTTGATTTTCCTCAGGGTTTCGGGTTTCGCCTGCAATATCAGTTCTGTTATACTCACAGACAATATTTTGACAGTTTTGGAAACTTTAGAGTGTTTTCTATCCTAATCTGTCAATTATATGCATATTCTAGCATCTGGTCCTGAGAAATAGGCAGTTTAATTTGGGAACGTTATTTTTCCAAACATAAAAATAGTGCCCCCTAGCTTCAAGAGGTTAAATAACCTCTATGGGATCGGTGTCCCTATAAAGGGACAGTTGTTTCTAACGTGCGCTAATGTGACTAGAATGATGTTGTAAGTAACATCCAATTTTCCAGGACATAGACATGTGTTATATGTGCAGAAAACTTAGATTAACTAGAATTTAACTCCACATTCCAATTTACAGTAGCCATTGCAGTGAAAAAATACAAAGCACATTCACCTCTGAAGGGAAATAAGGTACTTACGTTCAGTAATCTTACTCTGATTTGTCATACTGAGGGTCCCAGAGATAAAAATGTATCATCGTTTTGTTTGATAAAATACATTTTTATATTCAAATGTGGGAACTGGGTTCTAAAAAGGGTACGATCCTTAAGAGTTTCATGCGCTTTACAATCTTCTCAGCTTATGATTTCTATGTGTCACAATAGCAGGCAACATTCTCTCACGTTGCTATTGTAATAATAGCCCAACACTGATAGAGCCTGCATGCATCTAAAGGATGCAAACGCCTACTGTCTGTCATACAATAGTCTTTGTGGTAACACTTGACCTGCTTCTTTGTATCAGAGGTGTTCTTGGTGCATTACGGTATTCTGATGAAATGTGTTTAATATTGTTTATACACTTCTCAAAGGCACTGGCTTTATTGCAACTGAACTCAACAGAAGGCATGCCGTTAGAGCTGCTGGCAGGAATATTAAGTGAACCAGTCGTAGCAATATGGATTATAAATGAGGTTATTTTGCACTGCAGAGCTCTGCAAACCGACGCAAAGACTTCTCTCTTTGTAATAAATCATTCCCGTTCAGACAGCCTTGTACACTTAGGGCATTGTTTAATACTATCTGCAAAGGAGAAAACATTGCAGAAAATGTGTTATGGTAGGGAATGGATGATCTGATTATGAAAGATGGAATATACACTGATTATACAAAACCTGCTCTTTCCATGACACAGACTGACCAGATGAATCCACATGAAAGCTATGATCCCTTATTGATGTCCCTTGTTACAGGGCAACTAGCGGCCTGCAGCCTACCTTTGTAGGCTCACGGAACTCAGTTGGGGTCTCAATTTACAAGTTGCAATTTATAAATTTGGTTGTGCATCAACATTCACTCAATTAGCCCATGCCAGCATTTTTTTTTTTTTTTTGGGGGGGGGGGGGGGGGGGGTAAGTTAGTCTAGCAGCCAGCTATCTAAACTTGTAGTAAGCATGTTGAAATTACTGACCGGGGTGGGGCCATTGGGGGGGGGGGGGGGGTTTGCCAGGCACACCGGTTTGTGTCTAGAACTGCATCGCTGCTGGGTTTTTCACACTCAACAGTTTCCTGTGTGTATAAAGAATGGTCCACCACCCAAACGACATCCAGGCAACTTCACACAACTGTAGGAAGCAAGCATTGGAGTCATGAAGCATCCCTGTGGAACAGTTTCGACACCTTGTAGTGTCCGTGCCCCGACGAATTGATGATTTTCTGGGGTGCAACTCGATATTAGGAAGGTGTGTTTGTATACTCAGTGTATTTGATTTATTGATACTAATAAACTTGCAGGAAAATGTTGCATAGTGTCACGGGAGTCATAACAAAAAAGGAATCTGGAGAGAAATCCCTCGCAAGCCGTAAATGTAGCAGAGTAAGATTTTCTGGAATAGCATTTTTGTCCCTCTCCACCCCTTTCAATAAAACAACATGAAAATGCTATTTATTTGTCAGTGCTGCTTGTGAGAGAAATATTTTGTCAGAGAACCTGAGATGCAGAGGCCAAAAGATGATGTGATATTTTTCTCTCAGCAAACCTTCTCATCCTATGCAGTTGTGTATTATTGGTAGAAATAAGCCTAAAGGTTAGAATAACTTTTTACACAAAAAACACATTTAAAAAAAAAAAAGATTTCACCTTTATTTAACCAAGTAAGCTAGTTGAGAACAAGTTCTTATTTACAACTGTGACCTGGCCAGGATAAAGCAAAGCAGTGCGACACAAACAACAACACAGAGTTACACATGGAATAAACAAGTGTACAGTCAATATACAGTGTGTGCAAATGGTGTGAGGAGGCAAGGCAGTAAATAGGCCATAGCAGCGAAGTAATTACAATTTAGCAAATTAACACTGGACTGATGGATGAGCAGATGATGATGTGCAAGTAGAAATACTGGTGTGCAAAAGAGCAGAAAACTAAATAAAAACCATATGGGGATAAGGTAGGTAGATTGGGTGGGATATTTACAGATGGTCTATGTACAGCTGCAGCGATCGGTTAGCTGCTTGGAGAGCTGATGTTTCAAATTTAGTGAGGGAAATAAGTCTCCAGCTTCAGCGATTTTTGCAATTCGTTCCAGTCATTGGCAGCAGGGAAGAAAAGCAGCAAGGAAGAAAAGGTGGCCAAAGGAGGTGTTGGCTTTGGGGATGACCAGTGAGATATACCTGCTGGAGCGTGTGCTACGGGTGGGTGTTGTTATCGTGACCAGTGAGCTGAGATAAGGCGGAGCTTTACCTAGCAAAGACTTATAGATGACCTGGAGCCAGTGGGTCTGGCGACGAATATGTAGCGAGGGCCAGCCGACTAGAGCATACAGGTCTCAGTGGTGGGTGGTATAAGGGGCTTTGGTGACAAGGTATAAGGGGCTTTGGTGACAAAACGGATGGCACTGTGATAGACTGCATCCAGTTTGCTGAGTAGAGTATTGGAAGCTATTTTGTAAATGACATTGCCCAAGTCGAGGATCGATAGGATAGTCAGTTTTACAAGGGTATGTTTGGCGGCATGAGTGAAGGAGGCTTTGTTGCGAAATAGGAAGCCGATTCTAGATTTAATTTTGGATTGGAGAGGTTTAATATGAGTCTGAAAGGAGAGTTTACAGTCTAGCCAGACACCTAGGTATTTGCAGTTGTCCATATATTCTAAGTGCATGTAGGTCTAGAACATACGACAGCAGTAAATATCCTTGATCATGACGCTAGTCCTAGTCAATGGGGTCTGATTTGCGACTCACTCATATCTGTCTCTGTATTGCTGTTGGAGTATCACACTGCATGTAGTTGTCCACATATTCCTTTATTTATACAGGTAAGTCAATTAAGACACATTTCTTCTTCTTCTTCTTCTTATGACCTGTCATTCATCATTCTATAATCGCTGATTATATTGATATAGGCTTTTGTTGTAAATACCCACTCATGTTCCTAAGCTCTGGAGCAGACCCCAGAAATGGTGAAAGTGCTTAACTGTAGCTAAGCAGGAACATAATCCAATATCACTGAAGAGGCAGGAGAAAAAGGCCACATTATGTTATGGGGTTTATTGGATATACCTCTTTCACTGTGTTCTGTTTGTCTTTGTACAAAGTTGACCAGCAGCTAAAATATGTTATGCAGACTAGATAAAATGCTGTACTGTCATTCTGCCTATACCTGCAGCATTAAATCAGATACACCACAAAATACTCATGTCTTATGCATAAAATATCAATGTCAGTGGTCAGAACTTAGGAAGCCTTGAGTGATTCATAGAATCATCATGGATAAAGCTACTATACAGTAGCATTAATGCTTTTATGATTAGACAGGACAGCACAGATCTTGTAGAGTAGATTAATTTCCAATGGTCCTTGCTATCCGGGATCTTTGGAACGTCCCTACCCCATTGAAGGTGATCTTAAAAAATGGTTAAGATAAGGGTTAAGTTTAGGGTTAGCGTTAGGGTTAGGTAAGGGTTATGGTTATGGTTAGGTTTTAGGGTTGGGACGTCCCAAGGATGAAAAGCACTAACCGAATTCTAATTGCTCTAATACCCGGGAGATGAGATTTGCACCATGATGCATTGTGGGAAATGAAAGTTGGCATCAAAAGGAGGCCAAATCAGTAGGATTTAGCACAAGTGAACCATTAGGGCTTGGTGACTCATTATTCTCACAGCGCTACACTACCTCTTACAGTATCTCTCCATATCGCTCCATGCAGTGTGATATACTCCAACAGCAATACAGAGACAGATATGAGTGAGCCGCAATGCAGACTCCACTGACTATGACTAGCGTCATGATCAAAGATATTCACTGCTGCCATATGTTCTAGACCTACATGCACTAGTGTATGAAATGTAATTTCATGCAATTTGACCTTGTTTGAATACAGCATTAGTTTTTCAGTGATAATGGCTGAGACATTTCTTGCTGTGCTGAATTATGCAAGGTTACAGTGTAAGTGTACAAGAGTTTTACAAAACATGTTGAATTCAGTTATCAGTTGCACAGTATGTTTGCAAATTGCTCTAATAGTGATAGTTATGTTAGAAGACATTACAAAGGGGTATTAAAAAACAATTTTAAAACAATTACAGTAAATACTGGTAAACCGATTATTACAGAATCTCCAAGGCAGTCAAGAGTAATATTGTTTAGCTGTTAGCTGTTCTTTAAACAGTTGTGATATTATCGTACCATTTGGTCACATGAGAGTGTCCTCTTCTACGGCTTATGAAACAGACGCTTTTCAAGTTCTTTCTTTTGAGGAAGGTTTTCTCTCCATATTAAATTCTCTCACAATCAATGTAATATTGCTCCATTTCTCAGAGCAGGCAAAACGTTGGTGCAATATATGGCTATATCTCTCACTATAAGAGAATAAAACCCTTAATTTAGACAGCAATAAAACCAATGGGCTTAGAGAAACTGATTCTTTCCAGGACATTAATCATGAAAATTTAATGGATATCAAATATTTAATACAGTAGAATGTACAACTTGTATTACTAGGGCTTTCTTCAAATCGATCATGTAGGGGGGGAAATCCATAATTAAAATGATGCTAGCTAGAACAAATCATTAAGATGTATTTTTTTCCCTTCTCCCTCCTTCTGAAATGTTAAATATACAGGTATACCCTGCTAGTGATGTATAGGCTATTAAAGGCTGAAATAAATTATTACTGTTTCTTATATAAATGACTGCTTCATTATATTATAGATAGAAAAGTATGCAATATTTCAAGTGCAATTGGGCCTCAGCTTTGGCCTCTGAAACATTTATCATGTTTAGACAAAATGTTAACATTGGAGTTGAAACAGGCTACATAAAATCTCTCATATTTAGACGTCATATTTAGTTCTGTATCCATATTTCTAACTCTTACAGTATAAGAACTCTCTTTACTGCTATCGATTGGTGATGTCTGCACATAATGTTTTCGTCATTCATCGCAAAACATGTTGTTCCTCATCGCTCACTGGAGCCACAGCTTGAGATTTGTGTGGTGAAAATGGCCTCTGAACCTTGGAAACCCAGATTAATAGCTGCACATAGATGAGGACACTGTGAACCTGTAGCGGCTCTAAAACCGTATAACCTGTCGACCAGCTGTCAAATGCGTTACCATGAGTGTCAGATAAACTGACACGTGTCAACCAGTATACTTACTAATTCCACACACACACACAAGCGCACATCTCTCTCTCTCTCTCTCTCTCTCCTTCTCTCTCTCTCTCTCTCTCTCTGTCTTTGACTGAATGTGTAGAACTAGAACAATATTCAAAATTCTTCAAGTTGGCCCAACTGTCTAGATACATGTCGCTGGCCCAATCAACGATGGGAGGCCTGTGTGTGTGTGTGTGTGTGTGTGTGTGTGTGTGTGTGTGTGTGTGTGTGTGTGTGTGTGTGTGTGTGTGTGTGTGTGTGTGTGTGTGTGTGTGTGTGTGTGTGTGTGTGTGTGTGTGTGTGTGTGTGTGTGTGTGTGTGTGTGACAGGTTTACCACTTTGTGTGTGAAACCTATCAATGACCATCAATCTGCACCTCGAGCTCGGACTATACTCCAATGTCACTTGACAGAATTCCCCCTTCAGTAGTAGAATATGTCATGTTGTGATCAAGAGTCTATCTATCTATCTATCTATCTATCACAGCTATAACTTGCCATTTGGTCCAAGATTTAATGTAGGAATCAAGGTGGCTCTTGTCTTGGTAGACAAGAGGTAACTATTACAGTAACATTGGAGTACAGAGAGCCATACCTTCCCCTCTGGCCCTGTGATACTGTAGGAACTTAGGCCAATCCCCTTTATAAGAATTCCTCCGTTCATCCACAGATACCTTCCCCCCTCCTTCCATCTCAGTGGCTTTGATCACCTGATGTACTCCTGAAAGCCCAATACTTCAAACAGAGAGAGAGAGGAGGACTCCAAGCTGGCATATCAGGGCAAGGTGTTCATGCTTCTATGTGAGCAGCAGCAGCAGCTATTTTTGTCCTCCTTACATCATATGATTGATTCAAAAAGAGAGATCAATACTTGTAATTACTGTAAATAATGTATTATATATTGTGCTGCCTGTGTTTTGGGATCTGAGTGTCATTGCCGCTTCAAGACAGACTGCAGCTATTCTGTGTAATTAGTGTGGACAGATTCCCTCACATTGTAGGTACACAGAGCAGTATGGAGGCAATTATTAATGTAGCAGGACTATAAAGGCATCATATATGGAGTGTATTAAACAGTTACCAGTGTAGAATTGTTTTCACCATACTACTGTGTTCTTCATAAGCATTGAAATGTTTTTAGGCCTGTGTAATTCCAACTACGAAGCTAACGAATATTGACAGTGGAAAGGGATGTAGGGATGTAGAGATGTACTGTAAGCATATGAATAGTTTTGCCCCATGAAATATTACGTTGAGTCTAAATGACAAACGGCAAAAAGAGATTCCAGATCATGGAATTTTGCCAAATTTGATCCTTCAAACCAGCTGAAGTTGACGTTTCAGCTACTTTACAGTACAGGGTATCAACAATGCATAGAGGCTGAGCACAAATGGACAATATAAAGGATGCTTTTACATCACTGTTGAAAGACTGTACATAACCTCCCACAGCTAACAATCCATTACACATGAGCGTGAAGTTTACCCAAAACTTGCACCCAAAGATGTTGCCATATGAAGCAGTGAAGAGGTGAGTCCTTGGAGCAGTCAAAGTTTCACAGTCCAGAGTGATAAGGTGGTCTGCAGTGTTTTACTGATTCACCGTACCCTCCTGCGTCATTTATAAATGTTTACCCAGCATTAAATATGCTCCAGCACTGCTGTGTAGGAGCCTAACATCAGTGCGGCAACAAGAGGGCTCCCGTAACATGAACCCAAAGTTCACTATAACATTAATAATGTAAGGACACAAACAGATTGTTATAGGACACACACAAGCACTCACGGACTTAAGGACGTTGGATGGGAATGACGTCTTGGCCAACACTCATCTTCTAGAACGCTCAGTGCTGCTGCACATGACCTTTGTTCCTGGCAACAGACATCTTGGCCCCTGACTGGTTTTAACGTGAGGAGAGACCATGC
Source organism: Oncorhynchus mykiss (assembly GCF_057628025.1). NCBI lineage: Eukaryota > Metazoa > Chordata > Actinopteri > Salmoniformes > Salmonidae > Oncorhynchus > Oncorhynchus mykiss. Next base: position 76,407,341 of record NC_143027.1, on the reverse strand, counting down.
AATGATCACTCATAGTAACCTCACTTTAAACTGGCTTGTTCAACAAATCAACAAATGAAGGATATGATATGCTAAGCTACCCATATCTGTATACAATACCAGTTTGTTAATTATAGAAGAGCATTTGTTCCTCAATGACTAATTACTGACTAATGTTGAAAAAAGGAAGAAGTGTATTGGATTCTGTATTGGCCATGGTGCAGAGATAGGTAAAGATACATCAACATGTATCATGTCACAATTGCAAAATACCCTAAAAAATGTCATTAAAATGCAACACAAAATGCATAAGGGGGCATACATTTTCAAGTAGACCCCTTTACTATTTAAAAGTAGTGGTTACATAAACATTTGACTGGCTATGGCTGTGATGTGGTTGCTTATCTACCTTAGTTGAATGCACTGACTGTAAGTCGCTCTGGATGAGAAAGTCTGCTAAATAACCAAAATGTAAACAATTTGTATTTTAATCATATGTGGCCTTGTTTGGGGGCGGAGCTCATTAGAATAATATCCAGTGTGCTTTGCAAGGGTTCACGTTTACATTTACAATTACATTTTGGTTATTTAGTAAATGCTCCTATCACACCGTAGTGCCACAGACTTCTGATATAAATGCAGCAAATTTAGGGTGATAGAGGGCCAAAAAGTTGTGAACAACTATTAAAAGTTGAAAAGAAAATAATTTTGTTACAAAATAGAGTACATTGGATTGTAGTGCCTGTGAAATAAAAATGACAAAATACTCAAAAATAATATAAATATGTATTTCAAATATATGTAACATAGATGAATAAATACTGCCCATCTCTGTATGGTGCCATCCTAGTTAAAGTGGGGCAAAAAAGTATTTAGTCAGCCACCAATTGTGCAAGTTCTCCCACTTTAAAAGATGAGAGAGGCCTGTTATTTTCATCATAGGTACACTTCAACTATGTCAGACAAAATGAGAAAAAAATACAGAAAATCACATTGTAGGATTTTTAATGAATTTATTTACAAATTATGGTGGAAAATAAGTATTTGGTCAATAACAATGACTCAGCCACGTTTCATCTTCAATGCCCTTGCTGATGGAAGGAGGTTTTCACTCAAAATCTCACGATACATGGCCCCATTAATTCTTTCCTTTACACGGATCAGTCGTCCTGGTCCCTTTGCAGAAAAACAGCCCCAAAGCATGATGTTTCCACCCCCATGCTTCACAGTAGGTATGGTGTTCTTTGGATGCAACTCAGCATTCTTTGTCCTCCAAACACGACGAGTTGAGTTTTTACCAAAAAGTTATATTTTGGTTTCATCTGACCATATGACATTCTCCCAATCTTCTTCTGGATCATCCAAATGCTCTCTAGCAAACTTCAGACGGGCCTGGACATGTACTGACTTAAGCAGGGGGACACGTCTGGCACTGCAGGATTTGAGTCCCTGGCGGCGTAGTGTGTTACTGATGGTAGGCTTTGTTACTTTGGTCCCAGCTCTCTGCAGGTCATTCACTAGGTCCCTCCGTGTGGTTCTGGGATTTTTGCTCACCGTTCTTGTGATCATTTTGAGCCCACGGGGTGAGATCTTGCATGGAGCCCCAGATCAAGGGAGATTATCAGTGGTCTTGTATGTCTTCCATTTCCTAATAATTGCTCCCACAGTTGATTTCTTCAAACCAAGCTGCTTACCTATTGCAGATTCAGTCTTCCCAGCCTGGTGCAGGTCTACAATTTTGTTTCTGGTGTCCTTTGACAGCTCTTTGGTCTTGGCCATAGTGGAGTGTGACTGTTTGAGGTTGTGGACAGGTGGCTTTTATACTGATAACAAGTTCAAACAGGTGCCATTAATACAGGTAACGAGTGTAGGACAGAGGAGCCTCTAAAAGAAGAAGTTACAGGTCTGTGAGAGCAAGAAATCTTGCATGTTTGTACGTGACCAAATACTTTTTTCCCACCATAATTTGCAAATAAATTCATTCAAAATCCTACAATGTGATTTTCTGGATTTTTTTTCTCATTTTGTCTGTCATAGTTGAAGTGTACCTATGATGAAAATTACAGGCCTCTCTCATCTTTTTAAGTGGGAGAACGTGCACAATTGGTGGCTGACTAAATACTATTTTGCCCCACTGTATGTATGTAAATGTATGTCTAGTTCCATAAGCATTGGGATATTGCTATAACAAGGATTAGAGATCAAATGGATTAGGCCAGGAAAGCTACCTGCAGTCCTCCAGCAAGATGTTCCCTGGTGACTAGATTTCATCTTCCTTAAAAGGAGCCATTAAGCTGTAGTGACAGTGAAATGAATCCACTCTAGTGGCGGGAACAGCTTCTCATCGCCAATCATTAGGTTAACACTCCATAATCACCCCTTCATGCTGTGTGTTCATCATCTTGTCCCTCCCTCTCTCTCTCTCTCTCTCTCTCTCTCTCTCTCTCTCTCTCTCTCTCTCTCTCTTTGTGTACTGGTGCTTATTATTCTGCTACAATGTGTAAAGCGCAATGCTAAAGACAGCTAGCTACCTCGAGTCTCTCTCTCTCTTTCTATGCCGCTACCTGCTATAGTATTGGAGAGGCAGGCCACTGTCACCGGGCCAGGATGGAGGAAATTGCTCCATAAAACAAAAATAATACCCAATAAACAGGAGAGCAACTGGCATTTACGACATAAAACTGAAAGTACACTGGCAAACACACAGTTGTTTCTCCAGTTTAATCCAAATTACAACCTTGTACTGTAGTTCTGTTCTGCCTATCTACATTATCTGAAGTTTCGAGGCCTTGGCTCAGCTATATATTACAATGAGGTATTTGAGTTCTTAAACTAAATGGTATTCAATGAAACACCTCTTCATATTAAAAGTCCATGATAGTGGCTGGCAGGCAGGCAGGCAGGCATGCAGGCAGGCATGCAGGCAGGCAGGCAGGCAGGCTGAGAGAGAGGGAGAGAGAGAGAGGTTCCTGTTTGTGGCTTTAAAGGTTCTCCTCCGATGGAACAATCTGTCTTCATTGAACCCCTAACTTGATGAGGCAACCGGAGAGGTAATTAAGGTTGAAATGTTGCCTAGCTGAGCTCCGCAGCACTGCACAGCCCACGCTGCTTTGAGACAGTAACAAGCTACAACAACAAAATACATCTTCAAGTTATGGCCAATCATATCTCATTTTCATCTCTCGCCAATTTGCAAATTCCATTTGATCCTGAGATTATCCACAGATTAATAATAATATGGTTCTTCCACAATATCAAACGGTATTTTACAACAGGAATACAAAATAACGTCCACAATATATGGCAAACAAATCGTACACAGTTAATGTAATTCTGAGAAAAGGATACATTTAATCTGGATTTGGATTCTAATCCTATACTTCATTATGACTCTTCATTGCTTATTGTTGGTATCAGTCACACCAGGTCAGTCATGTAGAGTGGAATACATTAATAGGAATTGGAATGCTTTTCTTGCAACATGTTGTTACTATAATGGCCGCTAAAATAAGGAATGAAGCTCAGTGGTCCTGTACAATAAGATTGTTATACAGTAGATTAATGGTTATCATGATCAATAATAGATGCAGTTTCTGAGTTTTGTTATTTCCTCTCTATTGTCAGCTTTGTTAGCGACATGATGACCATACAGTAGCTTTGATGACAATATTTTTCAGTATGAAATGCTTAATGTGCATGTTTAAAACACAACATTTCCCTGAAAGGTAATCAGTGGTGAACCAACATGTCCATGTGATTACACTGGCCATAGATCTGTGAACATCTTATGGTAGGCTATGTGTCACTCTAGTTGTTCTTTACTCACGTTGTTGATAGGAATGTCAGAATTTCTGTTCGCCATCAATATACACTATTCACAATAAACCGGTAATTGCAAATAAATGAAGCATGTCACTGTAGAGCCGAGGATAGGTTCTCCCCCAACATAATTCAAATAAATACTAATTATTTAAATGGAGAAAATGGCAACAATGGTTATCAAAGGTGTTTATTTTTCATTGGTTGTTTTCATCGTGTTTTTTTGCTCTGGACACTGACTAAGGCAAAACATGCCAAATAAAAATAACAAGGCTATAATAGAACAACCAAGGCCAACATTGCCTGATTGAATGTGCAACTGTGCATAAATAAATACCTTATCTGTCTACTAAAAATATTCATGGGATTTTCTTCTCTCCATATAATGAGTGTGGTTTGCTTTTAAAACCTCCCATTTGTAAGTATTGTGGATGAAATGGAATCGCAATGTGTTTGCGTATTACATGAGTGATGTTGTATTAAAGCCAAGGCCCCAATCTATTCAAGAGCTCTGTGTTGCCCTATCTCCACAATTGAGTTAGCTCTGTGCAATCACTGTCTATTCAAGGGCTGAGAAATTGAGTTTCAAGCCTGAAGCAGTACCAGCCTCGTAAGAATGGGCAGAGAGAGAGAAACAGAGAGAGAGAGTGAGGTGTATCTATCTTTATACTCTCATAACCAAACTGCAAATAGCAAAGCAACATGCAATGTCCTTGAAGAATACATTTACACAACACTTCAGAATGTATGGAACAACCATAAGAAAAACAGGGTTTCTGGTGTGTAAGTCCGGTGTGAGTGTATACCCAGCAAACCGTGAACATTCCCAGAACATTAGCTTAGCTCCTTTTTTTATTTCATGAAATATCATTCACTAAGATGTTGTGCAAAACATCTATAACAACCTCGACAGAATATTCCCCAAAAGTTCTTATTAGGTTTCCAGGTAATGTAATAACACAATGTACCAGTAATATGGTCACAGTAAACCAAAATGTGAAAGTTCCAAGAACATTGGTTATGTTGTGGCAAATGTTCTCAATACAGAAAAGCTGTCCAATCGTGCTGATGATTATACAATGTTTGCAAGAACATTTCTAGAACACATTTAGTCTGTTCTTTAAAGGTTCCCAGAATGTTACTTTAGGTTGTGGGAACAGTCTGGTGGGGACATCACAAAACATATGTTCCCAAAACACAAAAAAACGGTTCTGTTGTGCGGATGTTTAAACAATGTTTATTTTAGGGTGTAAAAAACATTCACCTGATGTTACAAGAACGTTCCCAGAAAACATTTTGTCTGTTCTTTAGTGGTTCCCAGAATGTTTCAATGTGTCGTGCAAACAGTCTGGTGGGACATTTTTTTTTCTCCTTTGCACCCCAGTATCTCTACTTGCACATCATCTTCTGCACATCTATCACTCCAGTGTTAATGCTAAATTGTAATTACTTCACCACTATGGTCTATTTATTGCCTTGCCTCTCTAATCTTACCACATTTGCACACACTGTGTATACATTTTTCTATTGTGTTATTGACTGTACGTTTGTGTATCCCATGTGTAACTCTGTGTTGTTTGTGTCACACTGTTTTGCTTTATCTTGGCCAGGTCGAAGTTGTAAATGAGAACTTGTTCTCAACTGGCCCACCTGGTTAAATAAAGGTGAAATAAAAAATAAATCAAATTGTAGGGACATCACAAAATGTTTCCAAAACACTAAACCTGTCCAGTTGTGCTGAGTATTACAATGTTTCTATTATGTTGCAAAAAACATTTGCCTGATGTTGCAAGAACACTACCAGAACACATTTGTATGTTCTTTAAAAGTTCCTTACACATTTCCTTAGGTTGTGGTGACATTGTGGGGACATGACAAGAGACATGTTCCCAAAACACTAAAACTGCCCAGTGGTGCTGAGCATTTCATTACGTTATGGGTGTTGTCTGGGATATTGCAAGAATATTCTTGTGGTATTGACGGTTGCACAGAACATTCCCAAAATGTTGCACATTGTTCCAGAGTTTCCAAATATACCAGTTTTTAGGACATTCTTATCATATTTGTTATAGTTTTTGCATAATATCCTATTGATGTTCACGCAATATACATTTTAACTCGTCTTGGAGGTCCTCAGAACATTTCAAGAGCATTTAGAAATGTAATATTTAGGTTTTTACCTAATATTACCACAACATTCTCAGAATGCAAATGTGTAGCTCCTCAAAGCATTAGAAAGCAGATTAGAATACATCCCCATTATGTTTCTCTCCAGATGTAATGGCCATTCACATGTGAGGACTGTGTAGGTGATGTAGACACACATGGCATTTTCATTTTAATCTCTTAGTTTAATCTCCATACATCTATTCTCTGTCTCTCCACTACATGAGCCAGCACAGATTGGTAAAACATTGTGTGATATGAAGCCACATTTCCCAGAATTGTTTTCTCCTTCAGAGGAAACAAATGCACTCTGGCTGTCAGAAATGACCCTACATATGGTTTGCAGTCATTATGTCTGAAAACGCCGGCCATATGTGTCCATATGGCATTGGTTGTCTAAAGTGCCATATGCCATCAGTGAGAGCAGGCTGTTGAATGAATCTGAATAATATCTGTATTACCACTAGAGTGCAGCGTGTTTGAGAATTCCATCAGGCTGGTAAAAGGCTTATTTATTCACAGAGAATTATAATAAGTAACTGAGTTTACGGATTAGATGATTGGGCCTGATTTGCCACAGAATCCATCTTCCTGAAATAATGGCTGACGGAAACAGTTTCTCATTAGGTAGCTGGTCCATTTGTGGTTTGTTTTATCTGATGGGTTATGGGTTCACTGGGCCGGGGACATGTGTTAATAATATCACCATGTGCTATCAGTAATCTGATGACTGCGCTCCCAACGTAGTGCGCAGTATTAAGGGAAAAGGTCAAAGAGCATAGGTGAGTTGTGCGTAATGTATGACGTTCAAGAGCAGAAACAAACATTCACCAGACAGACTGACAATTTTTTTAGCATAAAAAACACACACAAAAAAGACACAAAAAGATGCCGAACAATGGCTGATGACAACATATTTCACCCCAGATGAGGAGTCATCTGAGGCAACTATTCTATACTTCCTTTCCTGTACCTGTCAGGTGGTGGGGTTAAAGATGGCAGCCTTCAGCAGCTCCACAACCTCCCTGTGTGAAAACAGTGAGACACAGTATTTTATATAAAGATGTCTTAAGGTTGCACTTCGTTACTTTCAAGACAGCTGGACGTGCCCACGGTGTGTTTCGTTGCACTTTGTTTGTGTGTGTATGTGCGTGCAGGCAGTAGCGTGTTTGAGTGTGGCCGTGCGTGTGTCTGGACACTTATAAAATTAAACAGGGAGGTATGTGTGCACGTTATTAGATCTCATCCGGTGAAATGATTTGCATCTGATAGATCATATCCCCCAGAGGTACAGTGTTTATGTCTGCAGCCACCTGTGTGGAAAAAGGAAAACAACAATCACTTAACATGCTATCATCCTTGTATTGGACCTTGGGGAATAGTCTTTATAATTACTGCAAGTTTATAATGGTCTGGGTTTTCTGCCCTCAAATATGTCCCTTAAGACACTAGTCATTATGTGTTGTGCTAGACTGAACTCCGAGTGTAATCCTGATATCTACTGTAAGTTTTGTCCAATAAATAAAATATTGACAGTTATATGCTGTGGGTAACTGTTCATAAAACAGAAAATATTGACTGGAGAAGTACACATCTTGGTAGGCATACAGATGGTACACAATAGCTTTGTCCGGGGGTACAAACGTAGTATCACATGTACTTACATACACAGGACCTGGCAAGACAACAGTAGAGAATTTACAAAAGAATGACAATAAAGTGAAGGAAAGGACAGAAAGGACAGAGAGAAAAAAAGAGTACAGGCTTCTGTCGCAGCTCAACAGATTTGAAGATTATCATTTGTTCATTTCTCAAAGCTGCCATGGCTAGGCCTTTGATATTTCATGCAGATCAATTTCGTGCAGCTGACACAGACCTGGTGTGAAATTAAAGGCCCAGCAAATAGAACTCGAAATATTTCAGGAACAAAAGTTGGAGTAGCTGATCCAAATCAGCTACTGGGGCGGCAGATAGCCTAGTGGTTAGAATGTTGGACTAGTAAATGAAAGGTTGCAAGACTGAATCCCCAAGCTGACAAGGTAAAAATCTGTTGTTCTGCCCCTGAACAAGGCAGTTAACCCATTGTTCCTAGGCTGTCATTGAAAATAAGAATTTGTCCTTAACTGACTTTTCTAGTTAAATAAAGTTCATTAAATGAGTTCAATTAAAATCCTGCTGCTCTGGTTAGGCTTCCAGGTGTGCTGGGCTGCCTTTTTCAGAAGGCTTTCAGATGTTACAGTAGAAAAAGGGGTGAGAAACAAAGACGAAAAAAGAAGGTTAATTAAATAATTGAGAATGAATTGTGAGGTAAGCCAGATATACAATGTTGAAGGTTTCTCATATGATTCTTGCCAGCCTCAAATAATACATGACAACACAATGTACAGTATCTCTCGTGGGAAAATGGTTTTCCCCACACACACATAATTTGTGAACATATATGAGGCCTTGTTGAACTTTTTCTGGAAACCTTGTGATATAATAGTATGGAACAAGGAAACCATGAACAGTGGTTGGTCTTTCTTGACACAGTGCTGCTCTGTTATTGTGATGCCTTGACATCATATTGACAAGAAACACTCAGCTCTATTCAAACTGTCAAAATGAACCTCTGCCTTGTCTTCCATTTCTGCAGTGTGGAAAAGTTGCCTTCTACATGTAATATAGTGGACTTGTCTATGCTGCATATAGTAGCTAGATTGTGTACCGGTTACTGTCCAAATGTTCCCCTATTTACCAATGTTCATGACTTCGTCCATTCTCCTTTTGCACCCCAGCAGTTGTACCATAGTGGTAAAGTGCAGAGTACTATATGGCTATAGACTATGATGGTGGATGGTATTACCAGGGGAAAGGTTAGTACAATACAAGCTATTTTTCATTCCCTTGTTTGTTGGGTGCTGTAGCCAACACTGATCTTAAAATAATGCTTTCCAAACAAAGCAGAAAAGGGGTACCACTGAGCGTTACACCTGCATCTGGAGAATACAACTAAACCCACATCACAGAGGTCATAGACGGCTGATTGTGTTGCTAGCTAAACCCAGGGGTGACCTCTCTCGCTCACCCAGGTGCTTCTGTTCTGAATTAACCCCCCACCCCCACCAACAACACTTCCGACTAATCTGCTGTTTCACAATTGAATTTTCTTCACTCTAGTACTCTCCATATCAACATCAAAGCATTAGCCCCTCAAAGTCAACCGGGTCATGTACCAGAGGCCCACATTGATTTACTTCACAGGGGCTTTATTTGGGCAGTGGTGATGTACTCTTGGCTGACCAGTCAGCTAGTTAAATACTAAGGATTGTTGTTAATGAGATTTCTGTTTGTCCTTCACTTTTCACTGTTCCCTTTTGGTTGGGTCTTTAGCAGATTATACATTTTGCTGTGCTAAACAGAGAATCATGAACGCCTCAGTTGCCTCTTAAAAATAACTGTGTGCTGCCAATTCAGGTTCTCTTAGCTTTAAATGATCAAATTCTGATTTAATTGGGTAATGGCAATAATCAACTTCAGGCCCATTTAACTGTGCAACCCCAGTTTGACAGACTTTATTAGACCAGATTAAATATGATACCATTTGGTCCATTCCATCAGTTACTGTATAAACTACATTCAGTGCAGAATGTCAAGGTCAACCAATACTCTATTGGTCATAGTTCAAAAGACTCTTATTAGCAAAAACATTTTTCTCCAATACCAGAGCATTGCATAAAACTGCTGCACAGTAGATATTATCACAGATACAGCGCCTTCAGGAAGTATTCACCTTTGACTTTTCCCACATGTTGTTGTGTTACAGCCTGAATTAAAAATGGATTAAATGTAGCGTTTTTGTCAGTGGCCTACATTCAATACCCCATAATGTCAAAGTGGAATTAATGTTTGTGGAAATTTTAACAAATTAATTAAAAATGAAAAGCTGAAATGTCTATAAGTATTCAACCCCTTTGTTGCGGCAAGCCTAAATAAGTTAAGGTGAACAAATTTGCTAAATAAGTCATATAATAAGTTGTATGGACTCACTCTGTGTGCAATAATAATGTTTAACTTATCTCTGTACCCCACACATACAATTACAGTGCCTTGCGAAAGTATTCGGCCCCCTTGAACTTTGCCACATTTCAGGCTTCAAACATAAAGATATAAAACTGAATTGTTTTGTGAAGAATCAACAACAAGTGGGACACAACATGAAGTGGAACGACATTTATTGGATATTTCAAACTTTTTTAACAAATCAAAAACAGAAAAATTGGGCGTGCAAAATTATTCAGCCCCTTTACTTTCAGTGCAGCAAACTCGCTCCAGAAGTTCAGTGAGGATCTCTGAATGATCCAATGTTGACCTAAATGACTAATGATGATAAATACAATCCACCTGTGTGTAATCAAGTCTCCGTATAAATGCACCTGCACTGTGATAGTCTCAGAGGTCCGTTAAAAGCGCAGAGAGCATCATGAAGAACAAGGAACACACCAGGCAGGTCCGAGATACTGTTGTGAAGAAGTTTAAAGCCGGATTTGGATACAAAAAGATTTCCCAAGCTTTAAACATCCCAAGGAGCACTGTGCAAGCGATAATATTGAAATGGAAGGAGTATCAGACCACTGCAAATCTATCAAAACCTGGCCGTCCCTCTAAACTTTCAGCTCATACAAGGAGAAGACTGATCAGAGATGCAGCCAAGAGGCCCATGATCACTCTGGATGAACTGCAGAGATCTACAGCTGAGGTGGGAGACTCTGTCCATAGGACAACAATCAGTCGTATATTGCACAAATCTGGCCTTTATGGAAGAGTGGCAAGAAGAAAGCCATTTCTTAAAGATATCCATAAAAAGTGTTGTTTAAAGTTTGCCACAAGCCACCTGGGAGACACACCAAACATGTGGAAGAAGGTGCTCTGGTCAGATGAAACCAAAATTGAACTTTCTGGCAACAATGCAAAACGTTATGTTTGGCGTAAAAGCAACACAGCTGAACACACCATCCCCACTGTCAAACATGGTGGTGGCAGCATCATGGTTTGGGCCTGCTTTTCTTCAGCAGGGACAGGGAAGATGGTTAAAATTGATGGGAAGATGGATGGAGCCAAATACAGGACCATTCTGGAAGAAAACCTGATGGAGTCTGCAAAAGACCTGAGACTGGGACGGAGATTTGTCTTCCAACAAGACAATGATCCAAAACATAAAGCAAAATCTACAATGGAATGGTTCAAAAATAAACATATCCAGGTGTTAGAATGGCCAAGTCAAAGTCCAGACCTGAATCCAATCGAGAATCTGTGGAAAGAACTGAAAACTGCTGTTCACAAATGCTCTCCATCCAACCTCACTGAGCTCGAGCTGTTTTGCAAGGAGGAATGGGAAAAAATTTCAGTCTCTCGATGTACAAAACTGATAGAGACATACCCCAAGCGACTTACAGCTGTAATCGCAGCAAAAGGTGGCGCTACAAAGTATTAACTTAAGGGGGCTGAATAATTTTGCACGCCCAATTTTTCAGTTTTGGATTTGTTAAAAAAGTTTGAAATATCAAATAAATGTCGTTCCACTTCATGATTGTGTCCCACTTGTTGTTGATTCTTCACAAAAAAAATACAGTTTTATATCTTTATGTTTGAAGCCTGAAATGTGGCAAAAGGTCGCAAAGTTCAAGGGGGCCGAATACTTTCGCAAGGCACTGTATTTCTAAGGTCCCTCAGTCAAGCAGTTAATTTCAGACACAGGTTGAACTACAAAGACCAGAGAGGTTTTCCCAATGCCTCACAAAAATAGGGCACCTATTGGTAGATGACAAAAAAATAAAAATGTAATTGAATATCCCTTTGAGCATGGCAAAGTTATTGGATGGTGTATCAATATACCCAGTCACTACAAAGATACAGGCGTCCTTCCTAACTCAGTTGCCAGAGAGGAAGGAAACCGCCCAGGGATTTCACCATGAGGCCAACGGTGACTTTAAAACAGTTACTGCGTTTAATGGCTGTGATAGGAGAAAACTGAGGATGAATCAACAAGATTGTAGTTCCTCCACAATACTAACCTAATTGACAGAGTGAAAAGAAGGAAGCCTGTACAGAATAAAATATTCCAAAACATGAATCCTGTTTGCAACAAGGCACTAAAGTAATACTGCAAAAATGTGGTAAATCAATGAACTTTTTGTCCTGATACAAAGTGTTATGCTTGGGGCAAATCCAATACAACACATTACTGACTACCACTTTCCATATTTCCAAGCATTGTGGTGTCTGCATCATGTTATGGGTATGCTTGTAATCGCTAAGGACTGGGGAGTTTTTCAGGATAAAAATAAACGGAATGGAGCTAAGCACAGGCAAAATCCTAGAGGAAAATCTGGTTCAGTCTGCTTTCCACCTGACACTGGGAGATGAATTCATCTTTCAGCAGTAACCAAAAACACAAGGTCAAATCTACACTGGAGTTACTTACCAAGAAGACAGTGATTGTTTCTGAGTGGCCAAGTTACAGTTTTGAAAATCTATGGGAAGACCTGAAAATGGTTGTCTAGTAATGATCAACAAAACATTTGAAAATGCTTGAAGACTTTTGAAAATAATAATGGGCTGATGTTGGGCTCCCGAGTGGCGCAGCGGTCTAAGGCACTGCATCTCAGTGTAAGAGGTGTCACTGCAGTCGCTGGTTTGAATCCAGGCTGCATCACATCCTGCTGTGATTGGGAGTCCCATAGGGCGGCGCACAATTGGCCCAGCTTTGGATGGGATTGGCTGTCATTGTAAATAAGAATTTGTTCTTAACTGACTTACATAGTTAAATTTTAAAAATGCTGCACATTCCAGGTGTGGAAAGCTCTTAGACTTACCCAGAAAGACTCACAGCTGTAATTGTTGTCAAAGGTGCTTGTGAAAAGTATTGACTTAGTGGTGTGAATAATTATATAAATGAGATATTTATGTATTTCATTTAGAATACATTTGCAAAAACGTCATTATGGGGTATTGTGTGTAGATGGGTGAGACTTTAAAAAAAAATCAATTTTGAATTCAGACTGTAACACAACAAAATAAGTCAAGTGGCATGAATACTTTCAGAAGACACTGTAGAGTTGAGAGCTTAGAGTAGAATGTCTGTTTGTGTCTGAATGTCTGTTTGTCTGTCAGTGAAGTAGTTCAGCTGTCATTTGGAATGAAGGTTGTTAGAACATCAGCTCATCTGACCTCTAGTAATTGTGTCAAAGACCATCATATCACAGTGTGGGGCTTTGACTTCTGACAAGTCAATGTTTACATTGCTATCTAGCTGTGATACTATTTACTTTATATCATAGGAAATATCTCTAGAGACACATAACATTCAATGCAAATACTACATATTAAATAATGGAAGACATTATAATGGAAGAGTAAATCATTGCTAACAATAAGAGAATGAACAGGATGAAGAGAGAGAGAGAGAGAGAGAGAGAGAGAGAGAGAGAGAGAGAGAGAGAGAGAGAGAGAGAGAGAGAGAGAGAGAGAGAGAGAGAGAGAGAGATAGATAGATAGATAGATAGATAGATAGATAGATAGATAGATAGATAGATAGATAGATAGATAGATAGATAGATAGATAGATAGATAGATAGATAGATATATATATAGATTCTTCCGTTTGTGTCATTGGGATAATCAGAGCTGTAGATGATGTTTTGATGTAGTGTGTGGAACAGGACAGACAGGTGTGGTGGTTAGATAAGGGAGGGGAAGTAGTGTTCACCAGGCCTCTGCAGCTGTGTTTACACCCTGTGTCTGGAACAAAGGGTCCTGTCATATCCCTCATGATTGATGCTGCTGCTAAAGAATAGTTAAAGCATATTTAAATGAATTCCTGGTGGGTATGAGCGACACTAGCAGGCCTCTCCATGTCTGTGTCAGAAATGTCCTGAAACACACACTTCAAGGAAGGCAGAACGAGCGCTTGCCAAGCAGACATGCTGGAGCAAAAACAAGCCATCTATTCCAGTCTCAGTCAGTCTCCGGGTGATGAAATCAGTTTAGCTTTCTGACAATGATTCACCATGTAGCAGCAGCCAGGGCGGCCAGAGCAGGTACTCCTCCCAACACATTCCTCACTATCACACCTCTTACACTTCTCTTTTTTCTCTCCTAATATGGCCGCTTCAAGGGAGTAAGGGAAATGAAACTAATATATTTAATTTGAGGTGAATGTCTCTTTCTACTGGTATAAATGACTCCTTTGTCTCCGATATCTCTAAAACAGTTAATAAGATTGCTAAGTTACATTTCCCTCTTTTGTGATGGTAGTTAAAAACAGGTATGATGATTATGCTTCAAAATGATGAGCATTAAAAAAACAAATGGCATTATTCCTGACTGAGTGTTTTGTAGATCTGGATACCAGTTTTCTACAACAGCAGCTCTCTGTGTTGGGCCTAGACCCCAGCTAGGCAGGCAGTTTGGGGATGATTTGACAGAACAATGGAGTGGATGTGTGTTCTATAGACTGAATAATGAGGTTGTGTGCTTCACAGAACAACCCTCTCCTTTCCTACCCTTCTACCCCCCCCCCCTTCCTCCACAAAGCCACCATCCCCCACCCTCTCTTTATAGCTTCTGATGGAACAGATATATGCATAAGCAACACTTTAATGGGACCGTGCCAAATGTGACGAGGGTTGAAAATGTTGTGTCCTCCCCTCTCTCTAACATTTGCAATTACCTCGGTATTTATCTATTATTACATGTCAGATCCATAAGTGGAAATATAGTGAAAAACAGACAAACAAGCCGACTATAATACTGTAGCTCACAGGTCAATGGGCTCAATTACATTTACATTTGAATACCTATATATTCTGTTGCTATATTTTACAGACTGTAAAAGAGCACCAGGAGTGTTTTTTCCCCAACTTTTCGGGCCGATATGATTATTCTGTGGATCTTTCTAAAGCAAACAGGGCTGGTGGAGCAGTACTGTATAGCGGTTGACTATGAAATGCATTCATCCTGTTCTGTAATGGCTGACAACCCACATAGGGAAAATGATTCATGTAGAGCAGAGCATAGTTAAAACAGAACATTGTCTCTCCAGGCCTGAAATACCCTGGCCTTGACTGGCCTCCCACAGCTATGATTAGACACTGGGTCTGAACCCAAGGTGAAACAATGTCTTAAATATCTTTCCTCTTTCTGTTGGCTTTCCAGTCCAAAGGCTCATTTTATTTCACTCCATTTGGCACGGATCAAAAATGATCACCACAAATTGCTTTGCATCCTGTGTTATTGTGTTTTATGACTGGTGGGTGGATGGGTGGGTTTTGGGGTGTGGTTTAGTATTTATCTCATTGGATCAAACCCTTTTCTGTCATATTACAACTCTGCAACCTCCCTTTGTGGTGTAGGCCAAGGTTAGCCTCAAGGGGTTATGAGGCTTTTAATCAAACTAACGACCGGCTGATCATAATGAGAAAGACACTTCCTGTAAATCTATATGGGCCAATATCAATACTAGGCTATATAGCAGAACTGGAGACAAACCGAATCATACTTCAATGTTTCATTTGTATGCCCATTTTAACGTGCTTAAAATGCAGGGTCGGCCTCATTGCACACAAATGAGAATACCTTCATGCTCCACTGCTTATGAATATATACATGGACAAAATGTGTCCAAACAGAAATGTTGGAAAATACACTCTAGTCATTCCGATTATAGATAACATTTCCGCCCTGTAATTGTACCGTATAGATAATATACTATTTGAGTGTTATCTTATTATATAACACGTTTATTATACACATATCTATCAGTAGCTTTCATTTTTCAGTATAACAGGACAAGTATTTACTTAATTCATGTTTTTAACATAGCATCTGTTAGGAAAGCACTGAATATGCAATATTCACCCTCCCATGCTTGGCATGGAGGTTTCTGAAGTTTTAGAAGGGTTTTCTCTGAAGATGAATTTGCTCCGAGCCGATCCAGAGGTGGACATGTGTAGTGTTTGTCAGCTATTAAAAGGTGCAGCTTATGGAGAATGGAAATTCTTTAATTGGCGATTTCTCCACCGTCTCGATCCTCGGGTCTCTGGAGTAATCAATATGCATTAAATCTCATCTCACTTTATGGATATTAGTCTTGCTATAAAAGAGAATAAGAAGAAAAAGACACTCCATTCCCTCCGTCACAATCACTGAGATTAAAACAGAAAGAAAAGAGGACCAATTTAAAATGGCTGTCTTTTTGTCTTCTTCAACTGCCAGAATGACTTGACTTGTTTGGCAAATAACGAGTGACTTCATATGTACTGATTTAAACATAACAAGTTTCCCTGACACATTTGCTGTGAGTCATCACAGTAGAAAAAAGTATCCTCCATAAATTAAACACAGCAGATAGCCTTGCCAATTTCTTCTTCTTTTTAATGGAGGACATGAATAGTGTATGAGTGAGGTTTTACTTCAAGAGCACAGAGAGAATGAATCTGTGATTAATAGAAGAATAATGGAATTGCAATAGAAATTAGGTTTTGAACATTCATAATCTGGCTTCCCCTTCTTTTGTTCAAATACAAATGCTTCAGGCTCCAATTTCATTTTTCATTTTGAATAATGAGATGGTAAATTGAAGTGCCGCCAGACCAGGCTGTGTGAGGAAACCAGCAGCACGGACTGACTGAAACCCTGACCTTGTTATTTCATATTTCAGGAAAGAGAAATGAATCTGACGCAATCAAAGATGGATTCAAATGGAAATCAGTGATGTGGTATGATCAAAGTTAAATTGCCATTTGACTTTTCTAAACCATTGAATATCTTCCATTCAGTAAGTGATATACACAGAACAAGCTGCTATCGTCCAGATAACAGGAATATGTGTGATCCATCTTCTCTCACACATAATCAGGTCCTTTCCCCCTGCTCTCTACTGATGTATGAAGAGCAGGATGGCATTGAGGTGTATTTTTGAGGTCTCACATCCATACTTTGCTTGTCAGACATCAGATCCTGGATGGAATGTCACACACTTACTTAGGCACGCACGCACATACAGTACATACACACACATATATCATGTGATGTTGGGGTAGTCTTTCTAGTCATCCGGGTTGCCTCTCACAATTTTAAGAGGCTTTGGTTTAACAATGTCTGTATGTAGTAGAATGCCAGCTTGGCCAGTTTTGAATAGGGTATGGTAGTAGCTAGGTGTTTTACACTCAACAGTTTCCTTTGTGTATCAAGAATGGTTCACCACACAAAGGACATCCAGCTAACTTGACACAACTATGGGAAGCATTGGAGTCAACATGGGCCAGCATCCCTGTGGAACTCTTTCGACACCTTGTAGAGTCCATGCTCCAAAGAATTGAGGCTGTTCTGAGAGCAAAAGGGTGTGCAACTCAATATTAAGAAGTTATCTTTAAAAGAAATGTGAAAATGATCCACAGAAATGGAGTGCAACCATCAATTTACAGGATAGATATTAGAAACCATAAATTGTGTCTTACATGAAGATAATTTGGCAGTGAAACATGGTAAATCACAGGTGAACATGTTTTTTTGGGGTCTCAGTCCATTTTGTAGCCCTTGCTCTAAACCAGGGATGGGCAACTTTGATGGGGGTAGAGGCAACAAAAAATCTGAACATCACTAGGGGCCGCAGTGGCTCGTGGGTCTGCGTACCCACATACCCACACATGTAGTCAGAGCCGGCACAAGCCTTTTGGGGGCCCCAAGCCAAATTTTATCTGCCGCCTCTTAACAGCGGTGAGAATTTTTTTTTAGTTTTAGAGTTAATTTCCTGCAATTATACACATTTTGCCATGGGATGGAGAGAACATGTAGCAATTTAAAGCAAGTTTGCTGCAATTCTGCACATTTTGCCATGGGGCAGAGAGAAGATTTAGCAATTTTCTAACTAATTTCACGCAATTGTAGTCATTTTGCGATTGGGCGGAGAAAAAAATGTGTAGTTTTTGATATCTGAGTGACTAACGAAATCCATGGGGGCCCCCTGGTCGGTAACTCGACATGATTGTTGCAAGTTTAGACAGCTGTCCGCTAAACTAATTTAGCAATCTAAAAACTGTTAGCTGACATTGGATAATTGAGTGACTGTCAGTGACTGACATAAGAGGAAAACTGCTGATACGCAACCAAATTTCCAAATTGCACCTTGTGTATTCTACTAAACTAATTCTCAGCAGTAGTTGAGACCCCGACTGAGTAGGGGGGGATTGATCCATGGGTCTATAAAGGGCCGCGGGCAGGCCACCAGTTGCCCATCCCTGCTCTGAAGTAAATCATCTTGTAGTCCACTCAGAGAAAAACAAGGCTAAGGACAGTGGCAAATTGATTCCATTACATGGTTGTAAAATAAAAGTCTCGTTGGTGCATTTAGATCTAATTGGGATACAACTGCTCATTGAGTCGATTTCCAATGGTAGACTAAAATAACATAACAGTCAGCAGACCACACCAGCATGTTTTGGCATCTTCAAACATAACCACATACAGTGCATTGCGAAAGTATTTGGCCCCCTTGAACTTTGCGACCTTTTGCCACATTTCATGCTTCAAACATAAAGATATAAAACTGTATTTTTTTGTGAAGAATCAACAACAAGTGGGACACAATCATGAAGTGGAACGACATTTATTGGATATTTCAAACTGCTTTAACAAATCAAAAACTGAAAAATTGGGCGTGCAAAATTATTCAGCCACCTTAAGTTAATACTTTGTAGTGCCACCTTTTGCTGCGATTACAGCTGTAAGTCGCTTGGGGTATGTCTCTATCAGTTTTGTACATCGAGAGACTGACATTTTTTCCCATTCCTCCTTGCAAAACAGCTCGAGCTCAGTGAGGTTGGATGGAGAGCATTTGTGAACAGCAGTTTTCAGTTCTTTCCACAGATTCTCGATTGGATTCAGGTCTGGACTTTCACTTGGCCATTCTAACACCTGGATATGTTTATTTTTGAACCATTCCATTGTAGATTTTGCTTTATGTTTTGGATCATTGTCTTGTTGGAAGACAAATCTCCGTCCCAGTCTCAGGTCTTTTGCAGACTCCATCAGGTTTTCTTCCAGAATGGTCCTGTATTTGGCTCCATCCATCTTCCCATCAATTTTAACCATCTTCCCTGTCCCTGCTGAAGAAAAGCAGGCCCAAACCATGATGCTGCCACCACCATGTTTGACAGTGGGGATGGTGTTCAGGGTGATGAGCTGTGTTGCTTTTACGCCAAACATAACGTCTTGCATTGTTGCCAAAAAGTTCAATTTTGGTTTCATCTGACCAGAGCACCTTCTTCCACATGTTTGGTGTGTCTCCCAGGTGGCTTGTGGCAAACTTTAAACAACACTTTTTATGGATATCTTTAAGAAATGGCTTTCTTCTTGCCACTCTTCCATAAAGGCCAGATTTGTGCAATATACGACTGATTGTTGTCCTATGGACAGTCTCCCACCTCAGCTGTAGATCTCTGCAGTTCATCCAGAGTGATCATGGGCCTTTTGGCTGCATCTCTGATCAGTCTTCTCCTTGTATGAGCTGAAAGTTTAGAGGGACGGCCAGGTCTTGGTAGATTTGCAGTGGTCTGATACTCCTTCCATTTCAATATTATCGCTTGCACAGTGCTCCTTGGGATGTTTAAAGCTTGGGAAATCTTTTTGTATCCAAATCCGGCTTTAAACTTCTTCACAACAGTATATCGGACCTGCCTGGTGTGTTCCTTGTTCTTCATGATGCTCTCTGCGCTTTTAACGGACCTCTGAGACTATCACAGTGCAGGTGCATTTATACGGAGACTTGATTACACACAGGTGGATTGTATTTATCATCATTAGTCATTTAGGTCAACATTGCTGCACTGAAAGTAAAAGGGGCTGAATAATTTTGCACGCCCAATTTTTCAGTTTTTGATTTGTTAAAAAAGTTTGAAATATCCAATAAATGTCGTTCCACTTCATGATTGTGTCCCACTTGTTGTTGATTCTTCACAAAAAAATACAGTTTCATATCTTTATGTTTGAAGCCTGAAATGTGGCAAAAGGTCGCAAAGTTCAAGGGGGCCGAATACTTTCGCAATGCACTGTACTTATACTCTGATACCACTGGCTTAGCATGAAACAAACTCTATGTTCTGGGAAGCTGAAACTGCTGGACATTTGACAATTTCCTCATTCAAAATGTTTTTGTTGTTGTTGTACAAACCACACAGCCAACCATAGTTTTTTTTTTACTTTACAGTACCATATTTCTCACTGTTCATATAACAATTGGCATGGTTATGTCAAAATGTTCTCCTCTTTGTTGAGCAAATTGAGTACTTGGCAGTATTTCCAAGCCTAATGGCGGAAGTTGCTCATTTTGAAGAAATGCTACACTGTGTGGCTGAGTCTAATGCACTGGGGTGATTGCACTGAAAACCTCTCTTTTTCTCCCCAGTCTCCTAACCACTAGCACCAATTCAGAAAGATGTATATGAAGTGTTCACTCACTGTCTGTTGCTAGGCAAATTAAATCCCACCTGAAGTTACAGACATAACTCAGCCACACCTTGTTTACTTCTTCAGGCCTACCTCTTTATTTGCCAAGTAAACCGTTGTGCTTGAACAATCAGGAATAATTTATTTGATATACTGTAGAATATAGGAGGGCTGTAATTGTGAATTTGGCTTGTTTTTCTCTTTAGTCCTATACTGTTATGGTTTCCTACATGTTGATTCCTTGTTGGTATTAATATACATGTAGACAGATGTCATAGAAAAACATGAGAGTATCACTTTTAACAATTCCCCTCAATGTCCAACATTTTCAATGTCAACTTCAATAACTCATCAACAGGGAACGATAGATACATTCTCCGCTTAAAAGCATTTCTAGGTTGTTCCGATTTTAAGTTAAGTCAGTTTGGCTTATGGAATACTCCTGGGGCTACATGGGATAGATATATTAGTAACAAACTTCTTTCACCATTACATTTCTCATAATGTTATTCCACATTTTATGAGATTGTTGACTTGACTGAGACCCAGTGGAAATGTGGAAGCCTCTAGGGTGAGATAGACTTGCATAAGCACTTTTCCATTAGTACAGCATCGAAGGGCAAGTGGAATTTGTGCAGGTCCATTCCTATATACATTTATGAGAGTAAAAAGGATCTGTAATTGTCCAGTGGTAAAGTACTAAACCAACCAGGTACAGTATAATTTATAAAATGTTAATTGGAGGATTGATAATCACATGAATGTTATTTGTGTGTTGGCTGTCTGTGGAATGAACGGATGAAGATGTTTTTCTCCCTCCCGTCCAATCCCTAATGCCTAATTGAACAGAATAGGTTTGCATGCAATTAATTATGATGTGCAGAGATGATGTATGAGCCTGACAGGGCATTGTGGGTCATAATAAGAGAGATTTATTAACAGGCGCTTCCTCTCAGCCCTGCTAAATTAATAACTTTTTTAGATTCAAATTATGGAAGAAAATAGGGAGGAAATTGTGTCAGACGGTAGCATACACACACACACACACACACACACACACACACACACACACACACACACACACACACACACACACACACACACACACACACACACACACACAGACACACACACACACACACACACACACACACGGAAGGAGGGAGGGAGGGAGGGAGGGAATCAATGTTGTTCTTGTAGAGAAATTGTAAACTTAAAACGGCAGAAATGAATCATGCTAATGGAAAGACTGACACTTTGGTTCAATATTATGATTTGAAAACCCAGAAAGATTGATTATGTAACCTGCTCTTGATTTACTCTCCCTGGAAGTAAACACAAAATAACTTTACCCTGCAGTGCTGTTGTGGAAGACAAGACAGTAAAACATATAGAATAAAGAAACATTTGGCACGGTATTGATGAGCAGATAAAGAGACACACACACACAAACACACACACACGCACGCACGCACACACACACACACACACACACACACACACACACACGCACGCACGCACGCACGCACGCATGCAAGCACGCACGCACGCACATACACACATACACACACACACACACATTTGCTCCTTCTAGAATATTCCCACTGGGCACAGATGTCAATTCAAAGTCTATTCCACGTTGGTTCAACGTAATCTCATTGAAATGAGTTGAAAACAATGTTGATTCAACTAGTGTGTGCCCAGTGGGTTGTGATGACTTACACAATCTTTGTTCAATAGCAGCAGAACAGGTGTGATGTACAGTATTTGCTCAGATCAACTCCAGTGCCTCTCCTCAATGTCAGGATATGATGTATCATTTCTATGAAGAGTGTCTGATTGATGTCTGTGTGGTGCACAGGCAGACTATTCACTATGATCACTGAACACCTGGACATTTGAATTGCTGCAGATGTTGTGGAGGTACTGACTGTTGAAACAAGCCTGGAAAGATTAAACATTAAGACACTATTATCCTGCTCTTGGCTTTTGCATGTGTAGGCGTGTGTTCAATGGGCCGTGGGGTGGAGGTGTGGGTTGGGGGTGGTATGTAGGCTCCATAAATCACATATTTAGGTCTGTAAAAAATACTATGTATTACATATGGAGTGATGGTGTCTGTGATTTTATCATGACTTGGATGTCGATTTAAGGCAGCCCCACGCACTTCTCTGATTCAGAGGGTTTTGGTTAAAGGCGGAAGACACATGTCAGTTGAAGGCATTCAGTTCTACAACGGACTAATATGGTACTGTGTTTTAAACTACATCAAATATTTATCTGTGTAACATCTGACAGAGGGTAGAGCTGTTTAGTAAAAGCTGTGAGGATCTGAGAAAGTGTTGATTACCCTTCTATTCCGATATTTCTTCTAACACTTTTTACATTCAGTCTCTGGCGTCACTCAACCCCACTCTCTCACCCCCCCCCTCCTCTCTCCATCTCACTCTTTCTCTATCACTCTCTGTTAAAAGCACCTTCTTTGCGTGCTCCTTCCATTTACTACAGTAGCAACCCTCAGGAGCTCTGCCAGTTTCTCTCATTGTTACATAAATGAAACAAATCCCCTCTGTGTAAGAAGAAGTGATGTGAACATGGAAAGGATGATATTACTTCTCCACCAGTAGCCCATCCAAGTAAAATAACTGGGAGCTTATAAGAGCCCGTTTGTTGTGAATGTACAGAATGCAGACTTTTTCCAAGAGGAGGCGAGGAGAAAGGAGGAAATTAAATCTAGATGTCGCTGGAGTCCTATAACGGCTTCCTAATTTCTCACAATGGAAACTAAACAGCGAGAGGATTATATAATTCTAATGTAACAGTAAACACCAGTTTATGAGAACAGTTAACTGAAGTTTGCTATGGGTATTTGCTACAATCCAAACACTAGCCATGAGTAAACAGATTGAAAATGCTTGGCTGCCTGACATACCACTGTTCAACTACACTCCGATGATTGAGGTCACCTCTAATATATTGAATAAGCGTGTGTTTGTATTTCAAGGGTATTACCTCGCACACTAATATATCATTTGATTTAAATCAGATTAGCACTGAACTGTAGGGTAAGCATGTACGGTAATAATTTGTTCTGTGTTTGTACAAGGCCAAGGAGAGAAGTTTTGTGTGTTTGACTCCATCTGTTCTCAATGCATAAAACATTAGTTGTTGTTGCTTTCAACTGTAACGCATGCTATGAGGTAAGCATTGTGGAAAGCAAAAGCTGAGATGAAGCTTTTGGTCCATGTCTATTAGTTAGCTACTTTTAACATCACCCCCTCAGCTACATCCTTCCTGCTGTACAATTACAACAGATGGTGCATGAAGTCAGAAGTCAAATATGCAGAAGTGTTTTCTGTCACATATATCTCTGCATCATGCCTAATTTACAGTGGGGCAAAAAAGTATTTAGTCAGCCATCAATTGTGCAAGTTCTCCCACTTAAAAAGATGAGAAAGGCCTATAATTTTCATCATAGGTACATTTCAACTATGACAGACAAAATGAGAAAATAAAATCCAGAAAATCACATTGTAGGATTTTTAATTAATTTATTTGCAAATTATGGTGGAAACTAAGTATTTGGTCAATAACAAAAGTTTATCTCAATACTTTGTTATATACCCTTTGTTGGCAATGACAGAGGTCAAACGTTTTCTGTAAGTCTTCACAAGGTTTTCACACACTGTTGCTGGTATTTTGGCCCATTCCTCCATGCAGAGCTCATCTAGAGCATTGATGTTTTGGGGCTGTTGCTGGGCAACACGGACTTTCAACTCCCCCAAACATTTTCTATGGGGTTGAGATCTGGAGACTGGCTAGGCCACTCCAGGACCTTGAAATGCTTCTTACGAAGCCACTCCTTCGTAGCCTGGGCGGTGTGTTTGGGATCATTGTCATGCTGAAAGACCCAGCCACGTTTCATCTTCAATGCCCTTGCTGATGGAAGGAGGTTTTCACTCAAAATCTCATGATACATGGCCCCGTTCATTCTTTCCTTTACACGGATCAGTCATCCTGGTCCCTTTGCAGAAAAACAGCCCCAAAGCATGATGTTTCCACCCCCATGCTTCACAGTAGGTATGGTGTTCTTTGGAAGCAACTCAGCATTCTTTGTCCTCCAAACACGACGAGTTGAGTTTTTACCAAAAAGTTCCATTTTGGTTTCATCTGACCATATGACATTCTCCCAATCTTCTTCTGGATCATCCAAATGCTCTCTAGCAAACTTCAGACGGGCCTGGACATGTACTGGCTTAAGCAGGTGGACACGTCTGGCACTGTAGGATTTGAGTCCCTGGCGGCGTAGTGTGTTACTGATGGTAGGCTTTGTTACTTTGGTCCCAGCTCTCTGCAGGTCATTCACTAGGTCCCCCCGTGTGGTTCTGCGATTTTTGCTCACCGTTCTTGTGATCATTTTGGCCCCGTGGGGTGAGATCTTGCGTGGAGCCCCAGATCGAGGGAGATTATCAGTGGTCTTGTATGTCTTCCATTTCCTAATAATTGCTCCCACAGTTAATTTCTTCAAACCAAGCTACTTACCTGTTGCAGATTCAGTCTTCCCAGCCTGGTGCAGGTCTACAATTTTGTTTCTGGTGTCCTTTGACAGCTCTTTGGTCTTGGCCATAGTGGAGTTTGGAGTGTGACTGTTTGAGGTTGTGGACAGGTGTATTTTATACTGATAACAAGTTCAAACAGGTGCCATTAATACAGGTAACGAGTGGAGGACAGAGGAGCCTCTTAAAGAAGAAGTTACAGGTCTGTGAGAGTCAGAAATCTAGCTTGTTTGTAGGTGACCAAATACTTATTTTCCACCATAATTTGCAAATAAATTCATTAAAAATCCTACAATGTGATTTTAAGAACTTTGAAAGTTTCTTCAATGCAGTCGCAAAATCCATCAAGCGCTCGGATGAAACTGGCTCTCATGAGGACCGCCACAGGAAAGGAAGACCCAGTTACCTCTTCTGCAGAGGATAAGTTAATTAGAGTTACCAGCCTCAGAAATTGCAGCCCAAATAAATGCTTCACAGAGATCAGGTAACAGACACATCTCAACATCAACTGTTCAGAGGAGACTGCGTGAATCAGCCCTTCATGGCCGAAATGCTGCAAAGAAACAATTCCTAAAGGACACCAATAAGAAGAAGAGACTTGCTTGGGCCAAGAAACACAAGCAATGGACATTAGGCTGGTGGAAATCTGTCCTTTGGTCTGATGAGTCCAAATTTGAGATGATTGGTTCCAACCGCCACCCCTTTGTGAGACGTAGAGTGGGTGAATGGATGATCTCCGCATGTGGGGTTGCCACCATGAAGCATGGAGGAGGAGGTGTGATGGTGTGGGGGTGCTTTGCTGGTCAAACTGTCTGTGATTGATTTAGAATTCCAGGTACACTTAAACAGCATGGCTACCACAACATTCTGCAGCGAAACACCATCCCATCTGATTTGTGCTTAGTAGGACTATCATTTGTTTTTCAACAGGACAATGACCCAACACACCTCCAGGCTGTGTTCGGGCTATTTGACCAAGAAAGAGAGTGATGGTGTGCTGCATCAGATTAATTGGCCTCCACAATCACCCGACCTCAACCCAATCGAGATGGTTTGGGCTTAGTTGAACTTCAGAGTGAAGGAAAAACAGCCATCAAGTGCTCAGCATATGTGGGAACTCCTTCAAAACAGTTCCTCATGAAGTTGGTTAAGAGAATGCCAAGAGTGTGCAAAGCTGTCATCAAGGCAAAGGGTGGCTACTTTGAAGAATCTCAAATATAAAGTAGTGTTTTGTTACTACATGATTCCATATGTGTTATTTCATAGTTTTGATGTCTTAATTATTATTTTACAATGTAGAACATACTAAAAAATAACAAAAACCTTTGATTGAGTAGGTGTGTCCAAACTTTTGACTGGTACTGTATCTGAAATAGACATAGAAAGCCATTATGTTATGTCTTGTAAATATTCCTTAGAGCACAATATATCCACTGTATAGTTGAGATTTCACAACAAGTACAGGCATATAAAGGGAAACCAAAACACAACCGTCCGTCATGCTGAATTGATGTGCTCCTTGGTTGCTATAGGTCGGACTTTCAATTTCCCTCTGACGATTAGATTACTTGTGAATCAAGCCAAATGATTAACTTTTTTTTTAACGAACACATTTCAACAAGATTCTAAGGCATATTAATTAACATGCAGGCCACACTGAATGGAGGAGGTTTAATGAGATTCACTTGTACTATTAGCCAAAGAGATATCATTAGTTGGTTTATATGTATTGAGGATTAAAGTTCGTATTCTAATGAAATTGGCCCAGCTCATTATTAATGAAACACACATGAAATACTTCTACACTGTTATGTTTTGAATGAATCTGTATTATTTAAAAGCGGTGCGATGCTGTTAATATTCTTTCCATACAATTTAGTTATCCTATTTTTTTTACTCATTCCAATTATCTTTGATTTTTCTTTCACCTAAAAAGTTTGGATGACTATTTAATTATTTTTCTTTTTTACCCCCTTTTTCTCATTAATTACTATCTTGTCTCATCGCTACAACTCCCGTATGGGCGAAGGTCGAAAGCCATGCGTCCTCCAAAACACAACCCAACCAAGCCGCACTGCTTCTTAACACAGCGCACATCCAACCTGGATGCCAGCCGCACCAATGTGTCGGAGGAGACAGTGCACCTGGCAACCTTGGTTAGCGCGCACTGCGCACGGCCCGCCTCAGGAGTCGCTGGTGCGTGATGAGACAAGGCTATCCCTACCGGCCAAACCCTCCCTAACCCGGATGACGCTAGGCCAATTGTGCGTTGCCCCACAGACCTCCCGGTCAGCTGCGACAGAGCCTGGGCGCAAACCCAGAGTCTCCGGTGGCACAGCTAGTGCCCTAGACCACTGCGCCACCCGTTTCATAAGAAACACAGAGAGATCAAAGGAAGAACTTGACAGTATTGTGTGGAATAATGCACTACATAACTTGGGGCCAATTCAGACTTAGGAAATGTATGCCTTTCCTACACATGACTTTCCTACACATATCTTAGTAGTTGTTATTCAGACTTATCTAATGCAGGCGAGTAATGCACTCTAGAAGTGTGGCTACCTTGCGCGCACTAAATAAATGTCATTCAACTGCTAAAACCGTCATACTTGTTGGCCTACCAATTTGCTGGTGCAGTTTTCATTCAATATGGTTTTCAGTACATTTATCTTAAGCCATCCCTTTCGGGATCGGTGTCCCTACACCGGGATGGTTGAGTTAACGTGCGCTAATGTGATTAGCATGACGTTATAAGCAACAGCAAACTTTCCAGGATATAGACATGTCTTATATGGGCAGAAAGCTTCAATTCCTGTTGATCTAACTACACTGTCCAATTTACAGTAGCTATTACAGTGAAAAAATACAATGCTATTGTTTGAGGAGAGTGCACAACAACAAAAAACTTTTATCATGGCAACTGGTTTGATACATTCAACTCTGAAGGTAAATAATGTACTTACATTCAGTAATCTCGTCCTGATTTGTCATCCTTAGGGTCCCAGAGATAAAATGTGGCATAGTTTTGTTTGATAAAATACATGTTTATATTCAAATGTAGGAACTGGGTCCTACAGTTTGAGCCCCTGCTCTCTCTGGCTCCACACCCACCCCGCCTGGCCATCTAGATGTGTGAAACTTAGTGTATAAGCTAATGATCCATCATGTATGACATTCCTGGGAGTGTGTAAACTTACATTTTGTATTGCCATATCATTATTGTATGTTCTCTATAGTTATGTTCTTGAAAATGTATCAATTGACCAATTCGGCACATTTGGGCAGACTTGATACAAAATATTGTCCAGTATTGCAATGCTTCACTGGATCAATCTGAAACTTTGCACACACACTACATCTAAATTGCGCCTAAACTGCAATTTTATATTTTGGCCTTTCTCTTGCATTTCAAATATGTTTTTTTTTTATTGGAAAACGTGTTATATTCTCCTACATTAATTTCACATTTCCACAAACTTTAATGTGTTTCCTTTCAAATGGTATGAAGCATATTCACATCTTTGTACGGTCCCTTACTAGACGTCCGCAGGTGTCATTAAAATAGGATGACGGCCTCAAGTCGTCCCCCAGGGCCCAGACTTCCGGGAAGTCATCAAATAAAGTCTCTCGAACATTTGGTTTCCACATTACATAAAATTCCACCAGATGGCGACTGGCTGCATATGGCAAATGGACAAAACATCACCAAATGGACATGGCCATTTCTCGTAGACGGAAAATACTTCTAAGACGAAACTTGGTGAGCACAGGTTTTGCCAAATGTACTTTTAGCCCAGAAACAAGATGGCGTCGAGGCCTCAACGCTCTTTTAGTTAATGCCCATTTTCTGGGATTAAAGGTTGAAAACGGTAATACAGTGCTAATTTGATCGCTTCACGTCAAAGTACATAAACTTACGGTGTAAGGAATAATAGAACCAGCCGTTTATCTATCGTAATTTACGAGAAATCGTCCAATGTCCGTTTGATGATGGTTAAACAAATGTGGTTTTTTTCTCTCAAAAAGGTTATAGATCCAGTTGTGGTGTGTTAAGGTGAATCCGTTAAGGCGGGTTTCGGAGCTCTTCTTGATTTCTGTGATTTTCTGTGATTTTCTGTACTCACACAAACACACAGTCAATGTGGAGTGACACCGTGTGGGCTTACAGACACATAGAGCCTGCAATAGTTACCTGCGTTCGAACCATCAAAGAACCGTCAGACCTAGAGCTCTGAAACTTTATAAACCTGTTCCAGAGCTTCAGTTGGTAGTGCACGGTGAGTTGTGTGGCTCTAGAAGGTTCTCAGGATGACATTTAGAAAAGTCCCAGAATCACAAGACTGGGTGCATTGAAACCTCCTCGGCCCATATAGACTGACCCGAGATGTTTCTGGCCGATAGTTCATCCAGGGACCCCGTAGCAACCCCCAAAATAATTTCATTTTCTGCACTAATTAATGTTGCTGCTTGGGCTCCGAATGACCTATTGACCCAAAACTCGGGTTTCAGGGTTGCCTCAGCCAGTCCTACGCATTATGTCATAACTGGATCCGCAGCTCGAATGTAACTGTGTTTTTAATGTTTTTTTAATGGTTTTAACAGAAGGTCCTATGAATTGTGGACCAGCTCTGAAATATGTGATAGTTGTCTTCTAAATGAGTTGGACAAAGTGAGTTTGGTGTCAGTATGTATAAGTTTGGTGTCAGTATGACAGTTTAAATTTGTCAATTTCTAATGTATTTAAAGAGTGATTTTCCATCACCAAATGGACAGGCTGAAATGAACACCAATGAGCCACAGGAACCACTATCACTGCTTAGCCATCCCAAGTTCAACGAGCCAGTGAATTGGGCATTTCTGTAGTATACTGCTGCATGTCCAATTCATGATGGTAAATGCCCATTGTAAGACATTGCAAATGGACAGTGTACAATTGTACATTTCCAATGTATTTAATTAGGGATTTAACATCACCAAATGGACAGGCTGAAATCAACACCAACAAGTGATTGGACAGTGACCATTACACATACACTTTATTGACAGTGTCCATTGCCAATGCATATCCATAAGGACTTGCCATTATGAAATGGACATACTGAATCAACATCAATGAGACATTCTTACTTCCTATGATCAAACATGACAAATAGACCTTCTAGGTTGATTCAGCGCTTAACATAGTGATATATATCATTTGGTTAGTATATATGCCATATGGACATTTCTCATGCCATTTGGACATGGTTCACTGACTTTTGGGTTTGGAAGCCGACTTCCTATGATCATGTATGGCAAATGGACATAACATCCTGATTTGGTACTTTCAATACTTATGTATGCCATTTGGACATTTGTTATGCCATTTGGACATGGTTCACTGACTTTTGGGTTCGGAAGCCTAATAGGCCTAATATATAAACTCAATAAAATAAGACAAACGTATGTCCATACGGTTACTACATATGTACAATTGGCAAAAAAACATGAGTGAGTTGGGTGGGCAGTCTATGTTGGTTTTTCTATGTTTTGGGGCATTTCTATGTTTCGGCCTAGTATGGTTCTCAATCAGAGGCAGGTGTCATTAGTTGTCTCTGATTGAGAATCATACTTAGGTAGCCTGGGTTGCACAGTTTGTTTGTGCGTGATTGTCTATGTAGATTGCTTGTTTCAGGTCTAATTTGTAGCTTCACGGTCGTTATTTTGTTTACTGGTTTTGTATAGTTTTCAGTGTTCAGTACTTTCTTTATTAAAGATTTACCATGGACACTTACCACGCCGCATATTGGTCCTCTGATCCTTTTCGCCTCTCCTCTTCAGATGAAGAGGAGGACGACCGTGACACAATTTCATGTGGGTGTTCCCTTACTGAATATAGGGATACATCTAAATACAACGCCTTCAGAAAGTATTCATCAAATAAAATAAAATAAAATATTTTTTTATTGTCACATGCTCCAAATACAACAGGTGTTGTATTAGACCTTACAGTGAAATGCTTACCTACAAGCCCTTAACCAACAATGCTGTTTTAAGAAAAATACCTGCTAAGTAAAAATTATTTTTCACGTTTTTTTTAAAGATATCAAAGTAACAAATAATTAAAGAGCAGCAGTAAAATAACAATAACAACGTTATATACAGGGGGTACCGGTACATAGTCAATTTGCGGGGGCACCGGTTAGTCGAGGTAATATGTATATGTACTGTAGGTAGAGTTATTAAAGTGAATGTGTATAGATAATAAAAAGAGAGTAGCAGCAGTGTAAAAGAGGGGAGGGGGGGTGGGAATGCAGTTGGCTCAGAACAGGGCAGCACGGCTGGCCTTTAAAAGTACACGTAGATCTAACACTAATGACATGCATGTCAATCTCTCATGGCTCAAAGTGGAAGAGAGATTGACTTCCTCATTACTTGTTTTTGTAAGGGGTGTTAACAAGCTCAGTGTACCGAGCTGTCTGTTTCAAATACATGCATACAGCTCGGACACCCATGCATGCGTCACAAGACATTCCACCAGAGGTCTCTTCACAGTCCCCAAGTCCAGAACAGACTATCGGAGGCGCACAGTACTACATATAGCCATGACTACATGGTAACTGATGCAAACAGTAGAATCAGATTTAAAAAGCAGGTAAAAATGCACCTTATGGAACAGCATATCCACTGTACACACACGTACACATGGATTTTGTGTTGTAGATATGTGGTAGTGGAGTATGGGCCTGAGGGCACACAGTTACTGTGTTGTGAATTCTGTAATGAATGTATTGTAATGTTTTTAAAATTGTGTAACTGTCTTAATTTTGTCGAACCCCAGGAAGAGTAGCTGCTGCCTTGGCAGCAGCTAATGGGGATCCATAATAAATACAAATGGAAATAGTCTGGGTAGCCATTTGATTAGCAGTTCAGGAGTCTTATAGCTTGAGGGTAGAAGCTGTTTAGAAGCCTCTTGGACCTAGACGTGGCACTCCGGGATCACTTGCCGTGCGGTAGCAGAGAGAACAGTCTATGACTAGGGTGGCTGGAGTCTTTGACCATTTTTAGAGCCTTCCTCTGACACAGGCTGGTATAGAGGTCCTGGATGGCAGGAAGCTTGTCCCCAGTGATGTACGGGGCCATACACATTACCATCTGTAGTGCCTTGCGGTTGGAGGCAGAGAAGTTGCCATACCAGGCAGTGATGCAACCAGCTCTCGATGGTGCGGCTGTATAACCTTTTGAGGATCTGAGGACCGATGCCAAATCTTTTCTGTCTCCTTAGGGAGAAGAGATGTTGTCGTGCCCTCTTCATGACTGTCTTGATGTGCATGGACCATGTTAGTTTGTTGGTGATGTGGACACCAAGGAACTTGAAGCTCTCAACCTGCTCCACTACCGACCCGTCGATGAGACTGGGAGCATGCTCGGTCCTCCTTTTCCTGTAGTCCACAATCATCTCCTTTGTCTTGATCACGTTGAGGGAGGTGGTTGTACTGGCACCACACGGCCATGTCTCTGACCTCCTCCCTATATGTAGGCTGTCTCGTCGTTATTGGTGATCAGGCCTACCACTGTTGTATCATCGGCAAAGTTAATGATGGTTTTGGAGTCGTGCCTGGCCATGCAGTCATGAGTGAACAGGGAGTACAGGAGGGGACTGAGCACGCACCTCTGAGGGGCCCCCGTGTTGAGGATCAGCTTGGCGAATGTGTTGTTATCTACTCTTACCACCTGGGGACGGCCCGTCAGGAAGTCCAGGATCCAGTTGCAGAGGGAGGTGTTTAGTCCCAGGGTCCTTAGCTTAGTGATGAGCTTTAAGGGCGCTATGGTGTTGAATGGTGAGCTGTAGTCAATGAATAGCATTCTCACATAGGTGTTCCTTTTGTCTAGGTGGGAAAGGGCAGTGTGGAGTGCAATAGAGATTGCATCATCTGTGGATCTTTTGGGGACGTATGCAAATTGGAGTGGGTCTAGGGTTTCCGGGATGGTGGTGTTGATGTGAGCCATGACCAGCCTTTCAAAGCACTTCATGGCTACAGATATGAGTGCTACGGGTTGGTAGTCATTTAAGCAGGTTACCTTAGTGTTCTTGGGCACAGGGACTTTGGTGGACTGCTTGGAACATGTTGGTATTACAGACTCAGACAGGGAGAAGTTGAAAATGTCAGTGAAGACAATGCCAGTTGGACACAGCATGCTTGGATTATATGTCCTGATAATCCGTCTGGCCCTGCAGCCTTGTGAATGTTGACCTGTTTAAAGGTCCGGAAAAGCTGATGCTCTCATGCATGCTTCTGTGTTACTTGCCTCGAAGCGAGCATAGAAGTGATTTAACTAGTCTGGTATGCTCGTGTCACCGAGCAGCTTGTGGCAGTGCTTCCCTTTGTAGTCTGTAATAGTTTTCAAGCCCTGCCACATCCAACGAGTGTCGGAGCCGGTGTAGTATGATTCATTCTTAGTCCTGTATTGATGCTTTGCCTGTTTGATGGTTCGTCGGAGGGCATAGCGGGATTTCTTAACTTCTTGGTGACAGGGGGTAGTATTTTCACATCCGGATGAAATGCATGCCCAAATTCAACTGCCTGCTACTCATCCCCAGAATATAAGATATGCTTATTATTAGTAGATAGTAGTAGATAGTAGTAGTAGTAGTAGATTTGGATAGAAAACACTCTGAAGTTTCTAAAACTGTTTGAATCATGTCTGTGAGTTTAACAGAACTTATTTAGCAGGCGAAACCCCGAGGACAAACCATTCAGATTTTTTGTTTTTAGGTCACTCTCTTTTCAATGGGTTTCAATGGGAATCCAGATTTCTAAGGAACCTTCTTGGAGTTCCTATCGCTTCCATGTCAACAGTCCTGAGAAATTGGTTGAGGTTATTCCTTTGTGTAATGAAGAAGTACGGCCATCTTGAACGAGGGTCACTTGAAGTGTACTTTTAGATAGAGGCGCATGACCAGAAAGCATGCTTCAGTTTGTTTTCTTCCTGAATTGAACACAGATCATCAATTTTATAGATTATTTACGGTAAAAAAGACCTAAAGTTGTATTACAAAAGTGGTTTGAAATGTTTTGGCAAAGTTTACAGGTAACTTTTGAGATATTTTGTAGTCACGTTGAGCAAGATGGAACAGGTGTTTTTCTGGATCAAATGTGCCAAATAAATGAACATTTTGGGTATATATCGACGGAATTAATCCAAAAAAGGACCCTTTGTGATGTTTATGGGACATATTGGAGTGCAAACAAAATAATCTCGTCAAAGGTAAGGCATGAATTATATTTTTATTTCTACATTTTGTGTCGCGCCTGCAGGGTTGAAATATGGTTTCTCTCTTTGTTTACGGAGGTGCTACCCTCAGATAATAGCATCGTTTGCTTTTGCCGAAAAGCCTTTTTGAAATCTGACATGTTGGGTTGGATTCACAACAATTGTAGATTTAATGTGCTATCTTGCATGTGTGATTTAATGAAAGTTTGATTTTTAGAGTCATTTTTAAAAATTTGGCGCTCTGCATTTTCCCTGGCTTTTGGCCAGGTGGGACATCCCAGAGAGGTTATTAGCTTCCGGGTTAGAGCCCCGCTCCTTGAAAGCGACAGCTCTAACCTTTAGCTCAGTGCGGATGTTGCCTGTAATCTATGGCTTCTGGTTGGTGTATGGTACGGTCACTGTGGGGATGACGTCACAAATCCACTTACTGAGGAAGCCAGTGACAATGCCATCAAGAATCCTGTAACACATTCCAGTCTGTGTTAGCAAAAGAGTCATGTAGTTAAGTATTTGCTTCGTCTGACTACTTTTTTATTGACCGAGTCACTGGTGCTTCCTGCTTTAGTTTTTGCTTATAAGCAGGAATCAGGAAGATAGAATTATGGTCAGATTTGCCAAAGGAAGGGAGAGGGATGGCTTTGTACGCGTCTCTGTGTGTGAAGTAAAGGTGGTCTAGAGTTTTTTTTCCCTCTGGTTGCACATTTAACATGCTGGTAGAAATGAGGTAAAACTGATTAAATTTTTCCTGCATTAAAGTCCCCAGCCACTAGGAGCGCGGCCGCTGGATGAGCGTTTTCCTGTTTGCTTATGGCCGTAAACAGCTCATTGAGTGCCGTCTTAGTGCCAGCATTGGCTTGTGGTGGTAAACAGACAGCTACGAAGAATATAGATGAAAACTCTCTTGTTAGATAGTGTGGTCTACAGCTTATCATGAGATACTCTACCTCAGGTGAGCAAAACCTCGAGACTTCCTTAGATATTGTGCACCAGCTGTTGTTTACAAATATACATAGACCGCCACCCCTTGTTTTACCAGAGGCTACCGTTCTATCCTGCCGATACAGGGTATAACCCGCCAGCTGTATGTTATTCATGTCATCGTTCAGCCACGACTCAGTGAAACATAAGATGTTACAGTTTTTAATGTCTCGTTGATAGGATATACGTGCTTGTAGTTCATCCACTTTATGATTGTCATGGCCGTCGTTGGAATGAGACCAAGGTGCAGCGTGGTGTGTGTACATTTTATTTGATTTAAAAAAAAGTCGCCAACAAAACAAGGTAGGCCTTGAAATACATCCACAGGTACACCTCCAATTGACTCAAATGATGTCAAATAGCCTAGCAGAAGCTTCTAAAGCCATGACATTGTTTTCTGTAATTTTCCAAGCTGTTTAAAGGCACAGTCAACTTAGTGTAACTTCTGACCCACTGATACAGTGACTTATAAGTGAAACAGTCTGTCTGTAAACAATTGTTGGAAAAATTACTTGTGTCATGCACAAAGTAGATGTCCTAACCGACTTGCCAAAACTATAGTTTGTAAACAAGAAATTTGTGAAGTGGTTGAAAAATGAATTTTAATGACTCCAACCTAAGTGTATGTAAATTTCCGACTTCAACTGTATGAAGTAAGTAAAACAGAATGTAAAGATTATTAAAGTGACCAGTGTTCCATTTTTAAAGTGGCCAGTGATTCCATGTCTATGCACATAGGGCAGCAGCCTCTAAGGTGCACCTGTACTGACCTCGCCTTCTGGATGATAGCGGGGTGAAGAGGTCATGGCTCGCGTGAATGTCCTTGATTATCTTTTTGGCCTTTCTGTGACAGCTGTAGGTGTCCTGGAGGGCAGGCAGTGTGCCCCCGGTGATGCATTGGGCAGATCACACCACCCTCTGGAGAGTCCTGTTGGGCAGGTCGCATCACACTCTGGATGCTCTCATGCATCTGTAAAAGTTTGTGAGGGTCTTAGGGGCCAAGTCATATTTCTTCAGCCTGAGGTTGAAGAGGCGCTGTAGCGCCTTCTTAACTACACTGTGTGGGTGGACCATTTCAGATTGTCAGTGACGTGTACACCGAGGAACTTGAATCTTTTCACCTTCTCCGCTGTGGTCCTGATTATGTGGATGAGGGCATGCTCCCTCTGCTGTCTCCTGAAGTCAAAGATCAGCTCCTTAATTTTGTTGATGTTGAGAGAGAGGTTATTTTCTTGGTAGCACTCCGCCAGGGCCCACACCTTCTGCCTGTAGGCTGTCTTGTCATTGTTGGTAATCAAGCCTACTGTTGTGTCATCTGCAAACATGATGAATGAGTTGGATGCGTGCGTGGCCATGCAGTCATGGGTTAACAGGGAGTACAGGAGGGAGCGGGGCACGCACCCTTGTGGGGCTCCTGTGTTCAGGATCAGCGAATTGGAGGTATTTTCTCCTATCTTCACCACCTAGGGGCAGCCCGTCAGGAAGTCCAGGACCCCGTTGCACAGGGTGGCGTTCAGACCCAGGGCATCGAGCTTAAAGATGAGCTTTGAGGGTACTATGGTGTTGAAGACTGAGCTGTAGTCAATGAACAGCATTCTTACATAGGTATTCCTCTGAGGTGCTCTGAGGACATGGCTAGGGATGCTGTCTGGGCCGGCAGCCTTGCCAGGGTTAACACGCTTAAATGTCATACTCACGTCGGTCAAGGAAAACGAGAGCCCACAGTCCTCGGGAACGGGCCTTGTTGGTGGCACTGTGTTATCCTCAAATCAAGTGAAGAAGGTGTTTAGCTTGTCTGCGAGGAAGACGTCGGTGTCTGCGACGTGGCTGGTTTTCCCTTTGTAATCCGTGATTGCCTGGAGTCGCTGTCACATACGTCTTGTGTCTGAATAGTTGAATTGCGAGTTCACTTTGTCTCTGTACTGATGTTTGCCTGTTTGATTGTCTTACGGAGGGCATAACTGGACTGTTTGTGTTCAACCATATTCCCAGTCACCTTGTTGTGGTTAAATACGGTGTTTTGCTCTTTCAGTTTTGCGCGGATGCTGCCATCTAACCACAGTTTTTGGTTTGGGCATGTTTTAATAGTCACAGTGGGAACAACATCCCCTATACACTTCCTGATGAACTCAGTCACCTTGTCAGTGTATATGTCAATGTTATTCTCTTATTCAACATATTTAGTAAATATGGGATCGGCCTACATTTTTTATTTAGTTTCTGTAGGCTATTTAACAAACTAGGATGTAACGACTAGCATTTAAATTGGAGTTGCTGACAAAGCAATACATAAAACCTCAAATACACAATTTGAAGCAACCACATATTTAGCCATGAAGCACGTTCTGATTGGCCAGTGAGGGGTCAAGCCTCGGCACAGTTCGTCTAAGTACTAATCATGGCCGATTTACCGACCGGGCCCTGACCTCCAGGGGGCCCCCATTGATTTTGTTAGTCACTCTCGCTCAGATATTATATTAACATGGCATAAGTCATGGCAAAATGTGTAGAATTGCAGGAAATTAGCTGTAAAACTGTCCCATGTCAAAATGGGTAGTTGCATGAAATTAGTTCTAAAATGTTACATTTTTCTCTCTGCCCCACATTTTGCCCATGAGGTGGTGGGGCCCCCAAAAGGCCCAGGGCCCCCTGTATGCACCCACGTGATAGCTTAATTGATAGATAACATAATGAAAATGCTCATTAGGCTGATAATTGGGGTAGAGAAAAGGAACAGAGGGTTGAATGTAAACACAACTCGTCAACAATTTCATGCATACAGATGATCAAAACGTTGTCTTCTGTTGGGTTTGACAGAGTGATTTAGATACAATTTTCACTGGCAGCTGCTGGGCCTAATCCCATTTCTGCATATGTCAGTTGATAGGTGTGATTGGCCCTGATGAGCAGCCTGAGCTATAAACAGAATCATTATTAGATCCCCATTGTGATAAATGTTATTTGTTGCTGTCAAGCGGTATTAATGTTTAATTCAACGGTAGAAAATTGGAAGAGTAGACACACACAACCCAGCCCGTTCACCATGGTCAGCTATTATGACAAAGGGAACTGCTGGCCAGATGAACTTCATTGCCCCTGAGATGGGGGAGGGGGGGGGGGGGGGTGAGAGAGTGAGAGGATAAGGGTTTTAATTTCCGTGTTTAAAAGGGCAATGTAGTAATATGATGTTTATCTTTTCTGAAGAGTTTAATTTCTGCTGGGACCCAGAACACACATTGTGACACAATGCAATGTGTGTGTGTGTGTGTCTTAGGCCATGGGGGGTAGTGGGTGGCTGAGTGGTTTAGGATCAGACTGTTGAAGTGGGGGGATGGAGGAGTGTGTGTGTCAGGGGGGGTTGAGATACATGCTCAATGATTTATTAATTAAGATCACTAACCAGCAGCAGAGCTCTTGTTTGTTGGTTGACCCTTAGTGGTAAGTGTGTGAGACATGTATATCTCATTTTACATTTGAGTCATTTAGCAGACATTCTTATCCAGAGCAACTTACAAGAGTAATTAGGGTTAAGTGCCTGACACATCAACAGATTCTTCACCTAGTAGGCTCAGAGGTTCAAACCAGCAAGCTTTTGGTTAATGGCCCATTGCTCTTAACTGCTAGGCTACCTGCCGCCCATCTCCTCTGATCAATCGATCAAGGTCCTTCTTCCATTTTCTTTCACTGAGATTGCTTTGGGTCCGAGCCAGATTGATTTCAATTCGTTTCAACAACAAGAAAACAAGATATTTCATCTGATGAGCTACTGTGCAAAATCATATTATCCTCCTCCTCCTCTCACCCAACTCTGCTACTCTGGAAATATTACTTAAAAACCCTGGAACATTTTTGCTGCAGAAAAATGGCTATGCCCAAGAGGTGTGTGTTCCTGAAATAAGATGATGATGTAAAAGGCCAGCTGCTAATCTTTATTCCCTAAGTAAAGCCTTCATTCATTATGTAACAGATTGCATTTGTATTCAGGCCACAGACCCTGCCAGGGTGCAGAAACAGCCAGAGATCTACTTATTTTTATTTCTACAGCTAGCGCCCCATTTTTTTCTTCTCCCCCCCCCTTAATGGGAAGGTTCTAATGGGAAACCCAGAGACAATGATTTTCTTCTTCTCCCCCCCTTAATGGGAAGATTCTAATGGGAAACCCAGAGACAATGATTTTCTTCTCCCCCCCCCCCCCCCTTAATGGGAAGATTCTAATGAGACACCCAGAGACAATTATTTTTTTCTTCTCACCCCAGTTAATGGGAAGATTCTAATGGGAAACACAGAGACAATGATGTTTTTCTCCCCCCCCCCCCCCCTTAATGGGAAGATTCTAATGGGAAACCCAGAGACAATGATTTTCTCCCCCCCCCCCCTTAATGGGAAGATTCTAATGGGAAACCCAGAGACAATGATTTTCTCTCCCCCCCCCCCCCTTAATGGGAAGATTCTAATGGGAAACCAAGAGACAATGATTTTTTTCTTCTCCCCCCAGCCTTAATGGGAAGATTCTAATGGGAAACCCAGAGACAATGATCCCCCCCCCCCCCCCCCCCCCCTTAATGGGAAGATTCTAATGGGATACCCAGAGACAATGATTTTCTTCTTCTCCCCTCCCCCCCTTAATTGAAAGATTCTAATGGGAAACCCAGAGACAATAATGTTTTTCTTCTCCCCCCCCCTTAATGGAAAGATTCTAATGGAAAACCCAGAGACAATGATTTTCTCCTCACCCCCCCTTAATGGGAAGATTCTAAAGGGAAACCCAGAGACAATTATTTTTTTCTTCCCCCACCCCTTAGTGAAAAGATTCTAATGGGAAACCCAGAGACAATGATTTCTTCCCCCCCCCCCCCCCTTTAATGAGAAGATTCTAATCTGAAACCCAGAGACAAAGATTGTCTTTCCCCCCCCCCCCTTAATGGAAAGATTCTAATGGGAAACCCAGAGACAATGATTTCCCCCCCCCCTTAATGGAACGATTCTAATGGAAAACCCAGAGACAATAATGTTTTTCTTCTCCCCCCCCCCCCTTAATGGAAAGATTCTAATGGGAAACCCTAGAGACAATGATTTTCTCCTCAACCCCCTTAATGGGAAGATTCCAATGGGAAACCCAGAGACAATGATTTTCTCCTCCCCCCTCCCTTAATGGGAAGATTCTAATGGGAAACCCAGAGACAATGATTTTCTCCCCCCCCCCCTCCCCTTAATGGGAAGATTCTAATGGGAAACCCAGTGACAATGATTTTCTTCTTTCCCCCCCTTAATGGAAAGATTCTAATAGGAAACCTAGAGACGATGATTTTCTCCTCCCCTCCCTTAATGGGAAGATTCTAATGGGAAACCCAGAGACAATGATTTTCTCCCCCCCCCCCCCCCCTTAATGGGAAGATTCTAATTGGAAACCCAGAGACGATGATTTTCTCCTCCCCTCCCTTAATTGAAAGATTCTAATGGGAAACCCAGAGACAATGATTTTCTTCTTCTCCCCTCCCCCCCTTAATGGGAAGATTCTAATGGGAAACCCAGAGACAATTATTTTTTTCATCCCCCCCCCCCCCTTAATTGAAAGATTCTAATGGGAAACCCAGAGACAATAATTTTTTCTTCCCACCCCTCCTTCATGGGAAGATTCTAATGGGAAACCCAGAGACAATGATTTTTTTATTCCCCCCCCCCCCCCCCCCCCCCCCAATGAGAAGATTCTAATGGGAAACCCTGAGACAATGATTCCCCCCCCCCCCCCCCCCTTAATGGAAGGATTCTAATGGGAAACCCAGTGACAATGATTTTCTTCTTTCCCCCCCTTAATGGAAAGATTCTAATAGGAAACCTAGAGACGATGATTTTCTCCTCCCCTCCCTTAATGGGAAGATTCTAATGGGAAACCCAGAGACAATGATTTTCTCCCCCCCTTAATGGGAAGATTCTAATTGGAAACCCAGAGACGATGATTTTCTCCTCCCCTCCCTTAATTGAAAGATTCTAATGGGAAACCCAGAGACAATGATTTTCTTCTTCTCCCCTCCCCCCCTTAATGGGAAGATTCTAATGGGAAACCCAGAGACAATTATTTTTTTCATCCCCCCCCCCCCTTAATTGAAAGATTCTAATGGGAAACCCAGAGACAATGATTTTTTTATTCCCACACCCCCCCCCCCCCCAATGAGAAGATTCTAATGGGAAACCCTGAGACAATGATTTCCCCCCCCCCCCCCCTTAATGGAAGGATTCTAATGGGAAACCCAGTGACAATGATTTTCTTCTTTCCCCCCTTTAATGGAAAGATTCTAATAGGAAACCTAGAGACGATGATTTTCTCCTCCCCTCTCTTAATGGGAAGATTCTAATGGGAAACCCAGAGACAATGATTTTCTCCCCCTCCCCCCCCCCCCCCTTAATGGGAAGATTCTAATGGGAAACCCAGAGACAATTATTTTTTTCATCCCCCCCCCCCCCCCCTTAATTGAAAGATTCTAATGGGAAACCCAGAGACAATGATTTTCTTCTCCCCCCCCCCTTAATGGGAAGATTCTAATGGGAAACCCAGAGACAATGATTTTCTTCTCCCCCCCCCCCCCCCTTAATGGGAAGATTCTAATGGGAAACCCAGAGACAATGATTTTCTTCTTCTCCCCTCCCCCCCTTAATGGGAAGATTCTAATGGGAAACCCAGAGAAAATGATTTTCTTCTCCCCCCTTAATGGGAAGATTCTAATGGGAAACCCAGAGACAATAATGTTTTTCTTCTCCCCCCCCTTAATGGAAAGATTCTAATGGGAAACCCGGAGACAATGATTTTCTCCTCAACCCCCTTAATGGGAAGATTCCAATGGGAAACCCAGAGACAATGATTTTCTCCCCCCCCCCCCCCCCCCCCTTAATGGGAAGATTCTAATGGGAAACCCAGTGACAATGATTTTCTTCTTTCCCCCCCTTAATGGAAAGATTCTAATAGGAAACCTAGAGACGATGATTTTCTCCTCCCCTCCCTTAATGGGAAGATTCTAATGGGAAACCCAGAGACAATGATTTTCTCCCCCCCCCACCCCTTAATGGGAAGATTCTAATGGGAAACCCAGAGACAATTATTTTTTTCATCCCCCCCCCCTTAATTGAAAGATTCTAATGGGAAACCCAGAGACAATGATTTTCTTCTTCTCCCCTCCCCCCCTTGATGGAAAGATTCTAATGGGAAACCCAGAGACAATAATGTTTTTCTTCTCCCCCCCCCCTTAATGGAAAGATTCTAATGGGAAACCCAGAGACAATGATTTTCTCCTCAACCCCCTTAATGGGAAGATTCCAATGGGAAACCCAGAGACAATGATTTTCTCCTCCCCCCTCCCTTAATGGGAAGATTCTAATGGGAAACCCAGAGACAATGATTTTCTCCCCCCCCCCCCCCCCTTAATGGGAAGATTCTAATGGGAAACCCAGTGACAATGATTTTCTTCTTTCCCCCCCTTAATGGAAAGATTCTAATAGGAAACCTAGAGACGATGATCTTCTCCTCCCCTCCCTTAATGGGAAGATTCTAATGGGAAACACAGAGACAATGATTCCCCCCCCCCCCCCCCCTTAATGGGAAGATTCTAATGGGAAACCCAGAGACAATTATTTTTTTCACCCCCCCCCCCCCCCTTAATTGAAAGATTCTAATGGGAAACCCAGAGACAATGATTTTCTTCTTCTCCCCTCCCCCCCTTAATGATGGAAAGATTCTAATGGGAAACCCAGAGACAATGATTTTCTCCCCCCCCCCCCCCCCCTTAATGGGAAGATTCTAATGGGAAACCCAGAGACAATAATGTTTTTCTTCTCCCCCCCCCCCCTTAATGGAAAGATTCTAATGGGAAACCCAGAGACAATGATTTTCTCCTCAACCCCCTTAATGGGAAGATTCCAATGGGAAACCCAGAGACAATGATTTTCTCCTCCCCCACCCCTTAATGGGAAGATTCTAATGGGAAACCCAGAGACAATGATTTTCGTCCCCCCCCTTAATTTAATAGAAAGATTCTAATGGGAAACCCAGAGACAATGATTTTTGGACACACCTATTCCTTCCAGGGTTTTCTTTATTTTTACTATTTTCTACATTGTAGAATAATATTGAAGACATCAAAACTGTGAAATAACACGTATGGAATCATGTAGTAACCAAAACAGTGTTAATAACCTCTTAGAGCTCTAGGGGCGCTATTTCATTTTTGGATAAAAAACGTTCCCGTTTTAAGCGCGATATTTTGTCACGAAAAGATGCTCGACTATGCATATTCTTGACAGTTTTGGAAAGAAAACACTCTGAAGTTTCAGAATCTGCAAAGATTTTGTCTGTAAGTGCCCCAGAACTCATTCTACAGGCGAAACCAAGATGA
Source organism: Oncorhynchus mykiss (assembly GCF_057628025.1). NCBI lineage: Eukaryota > Metazoa > Chordata > Actinopteri > Salmoniformes > Salmonidae > Oncorhynchus > Oncorhynchus mykiss. The sequence goes on along the minus strand of NC_143027.1, from coordinate 76,363,720 downwards.
TGCATCACCCAGGAATTAGCAGAATTTCTGAAGCTCTGTTTTCCATTCTCTCCTTATATGGCTGTGATTGCGCAAGGAATGAGCCTACACTTTCTGTCGTTCGCCCAAGGTCTTAGCAGCATTGTGACGTATTTGTAGGCATATCATTGGAAGATTGGCCATAAGAGACTACATTTTCCAGAGGTCCGCCCGGTGTCCTTTGTCTAAATTTGTGCGTAATCTTCAGGTGCAGGCATTTTCTCCTGGGATTCAGGAGAGAAAGCATGTTTCCAAGAACGATGTATCAATGAAGAGATATGTGAAAAACACCTTGAGGATTGATTCTAAACAACGTTTGCCATGTTTTCAGTCGATATTATGGAGTTAATTTGGAAAAAAGTTTGCGTTTTGAGGACTGAATTTATGGATTTTTTTTGGTAGCCAAATGTGATGTATAAAACGGAGCTATTTCTAATACACAAGGAATCTTTTTGGAAAAACTGAGCATCTGCTATCTAACTGAGAGTATCCTCATTGAAAACATCAGAAGTTCTTCAAAGGTAAATTATTTTATTTGAAGGCTTTTATGTTTTTGTTAATGTTGCGTGCTGGATGCTAACGCTAATGCTAACGCTAAATGCTAACGCGAAATGCTAACTCTAGCTAGCTACTTTTACACAAATGATTGTTTTCCTATGGTTGAGAAGCATATTTTGAAAATCTGAGATGACAGTGTTGTTTACAAAAGGCTAAGCTTGAGAGATGGCATATTTATTTCATTTCATTTGCGATTTTCATAAATAGTTAACGTTGTGTTATGCTAATGAGCTTGCTGATAGATTTACACAATCCTGGATACAGGGGTTTTTTCATAGCTAAACGTGACGCAGAAAACGGAGCGATTTGTCCTAAACAAATAATCTTTCAGGAAAAACTGAACATTTGCTATCTGAGAGTCTCCTCAATGAAAACATCTGAAGTTCTTCAAAGGTAAATTATTTTTTTGAATGCTTTTCTGTTTTTTTGTGTAAATGTTGCCAGCTGAATGCTAATGCTAAATGCTACGTTAGCCATCAATACTGTTACACAAATGATTGTTTTGCAATGGTTGAGAAGCATATTTTGAAAATCTGAGATGACAGTGTTGTTAACAAAAGGCTAAGCTTGAGAGCTAGCATATTTATTTCATTTCATTTGCGATTTTCATGAATAGTTAACGTTGCGTTATGGTAATGAGCTTGAGTCTGTATTCACGAACCCGGATCCGGGATGGGGAGATCAGAAAGGTTAAACAAATCAAAATATATTATATATTTTAGATTATTCAAAGTAGCCACCATTTGCCTTGATGACAGCTTTGCACACTCTTGGCATTCTCTCTACCAGTTTTATGAGGAATGCTTTGCCAACAGTCTTGATGGAGGAGGCCAGGTCATCTGATGCAGCACTCCATCACTCTCCTTGGTCAAATAGACCTTACACAGCTTGGTGGTGTGTTTGGGGTCATTGTCCTGTTATCCTGAAAAACAAATGGTAGTCCCACTAAGCGCAAACCGGATGGGATGGTGAATCGCTGCAGAATGCTGTGGTAGCCACGTTGCTTAAGTGTGCCTTGAATTCTTAATAAATCATAGACAGTGTCACTAACAAAGCACCCCCACACCATCACACCTGCTCCCTCATGCTTCACGGTTGGAACCACACATGCGGAGCTCTTCCATTCACCTACTCTGCGTCTCACAAAAACTAAAATCTTAGATTTCCACCAGTCTAATGTCCATTGCACGTGTTTCTTGGCCCAAGCAAGTCTCTTTTTCTTATTGGTGTCCTTTAGTAATGGTTTCTTTGCAGCAATTCGACCATGAAGGCCTGATTCATGCAGTCTCCTCTGAACAGTTGATGTTGAGATGTGTCTGTTACATTTATTTGGGCTGCAATCTGTAGTGCAGTTAACTCTAATTAACTTACCCTCTGCAGCAGAGGTAACTCTGGGTCTTCCTTTCCTGTGGCAGTCCTCATGAGAGCCAGTTTCATCATAGCGCTTGATGGTTTTTGCGACTGCACTTGAAGAAACTTTCAAAGTTCACTGACTATCATGTCTTAAAGTAATGATGGACTATTTGCTTATTTGAGCTGTTCTTGCCATAATATGGACTTGGTCTTTTACAAAATAGGGCTATCTTCTGTATACCACCATTACCTTGTCACAACACAAATGATTAGCTCAAATGCATTAAGAAGGAAAGAAATTACACAAATTAACTTTTAACAAGGCACACCTGTTAATTGTAATGCATTCCAGGTGACTAGCTCACAAATCTGGTTGAGAGAATGCTACTTTGAATAATCTCAAATCTCGAATATATTTTTGGGTTGCTACATGATTCGATATGTGTTATTTCATAGTTTTGATGTCTTCACTATTATTCTACAATGTAGAAAATACAAAAAAATAAAGAAAAACCCTTGAATGAGTAGGTGTGTCCAATAACGTTCCCAAAGTAAACAGGCTATTTTTCAGGACCAGAAAATAGAATATGCATATAATTGACAGCTTAGGATAGAAAACACTCTAAAGTTTCCAAAACTGTAAAGACATTGTCTGTGAGTATAACAGAACTGATATTGCAGGCAAAAGAATGAGAAAAATCCAATCAGGAACGTAGCGGTTTCTAAATACGAGTCCCTTCCTTTGCTTCCCTATTGAGCAGTGAATGGGATATCAACGAGATTCCTTTTTCTATGGCTTCCTTAATGTGTCTAGTATCACAAGACATAGTTTCAGGGTTTTATTTTGAAAAATGAGCCTGAACGACAACATTGCGTCAGTGTCCACCTGATGGCTCTTTGTATATTTCTCGTGCATTTTTCCACCCGGTCTTACTGAAAAAAGCTCTGTCCCGGTTGATACATTATCGAATAGATATTTGAAAAACACCTTGAGGATTGATTATCAACAACGTTTGCCATGTTTCTGTCGATATTATGGAGCTAATTTGGGGTTGTCGTGACAGCAATTTCTGGTCATTTTCTCAGCCAAACGTGAAGAACTAATGGAGCTATTTAATTTTTCTGGAAAAAATGAACATTTGCTATCTAACTGGGAGTCTCGTGAGTGAAAACATCCGAAGCTCATCAAAGGTAAAATATTTAATTTGATTGCTTTTCTGGTTTTCGTGACCAGATTGCCTGCTGCTAGCTAGGCATAATGTTATGCTAGGCTATCGATAAACTTACACAAATGCTTGTCATGCTTTGTCTGTAAAGCATATCTTCAAAATCTGAGATGACAGGGTGATTAACAAAATGCTAAGCTGTGTTTGAATATATTTCACTTGTGATTTCATGAATATGAATATTTTCTAGTAAAAAAATGTGTCCTTTGCGTTATGCTACATAGTGTCAGTTGATGACAATTCTCACGGATCCGGGATGGGTAGTTCCAAGATTAATTTGCATTTTATTGCATGACATAAGTATTTGATCACCTACTAACCAGTAAGAATTCCGGCTCTCACAGACCTGTTAGTTTTTCTTTAAGAAGCCCTCCTGTTCTACACTCATTATCTGTATTAACTGCACCTGTTTGAACTCGTTACCTGTATAAAAAACACCTGTCCACACACTCAGTCAAACAGATTCCAACCTCTCCACAATGGCCAAGACCAGAGAGCTGTGTAAGGACATCAGGGACGGCAGGGTAGCCTAGTGGTTAGAGCGTTGGATTAGTAACCAAGGTTGCAAGTTCAAAACCCCGAGCTGACAAGGTACAAGGTACAAATCTGTCGTTCTGCCCCTGAACAGGCAGTTAACCCACTGTCATTGAAAATAAGAATTTGTTCTTAACTGACTTGCCTAGTTAAATAAAGGTAAAATTAAGATACAATTAAATTGTAGACCTGCACAAGGCTGGGATGGGCTACAGGACAATAGACAAGATCTCACCTCATGGGGCATCAATGATCATGAGGAAGGTGAGTGATCAGCCCAGAACTACACGGCAGGACCTGGTCAATGACCTGAAGAGAGCTGGGACCACAGTCTCAAAGAAAACCATTAGTAACACACTACGCCGTCATGGATTAAAATCCTTCAGCAAACGTAAGGTCCCCCTGATCAAGCCAGCGCATGTCCAGGCCCGTCTGAAGTTTGCCAATGACCATCTGGATGGTCCAGAAGAGGAATGGGAGAAGTTCATGTGGTCTGATGAGACAAAAATATAGCTTTTTGGTCTAAACTCCACTCGCCGTGTTTGGAGGAAGAAGAAGGATGAGTACAACCCCAAGAACACCATCCCAACCGTGAAGCATGGAGGTGGAAACATCATTCTTTGGGGATGCTTTTCTGCAAAGGGGAGAGGACAACAGTGCCGTATTGAGGGGAGGATGGAGCCATGTATCGCGAGATCTTGGCCAACAACCTCCTTCCCTCAGTAAGAGCATTGAAGATGGGTCGTGGCTGGGTCTTCCAGCATGACAACGACCCGAAACACACAGCCAGGGCAACTAAGGAGTGGCTCCGTAAGAAGCATCTCAAGGTCTTGGAGTGGCCTAGCCAGTCTCCAGACCTGAACCCAATAGAAAATCTTTGGAGGGAGCTGAAAGTCCGTATTGCCCAGCGACAGCCCCGAAACCTGAAGGATCTGGAGGAGTGGGCCAAAATCCCTGCTGCAGTGTGTGCAAACCTGGTCAAGAACTACAGGAAACGTATGATCTCTGTAATTGCAAACAAAGGTTTCTATACCAAATATTAAGTTCTGCTTTTCTGATGTATCAAATACTTATGTCATGCAATAAAATGCAAATTAATTACTTAAAAATCATACAATGTGATTTTCTGGATTTTTGTTTTAGATTCCGTCTCTCACAGTTGAAGTGTACCTATGATAACAATTACAGACCTCTACATGCTTTGTAAGTAGGAAAACCTGCAAAATCGGCAGTGTATGAAATACTTGTTCTCCCCACTGTATATATATTTATAATATATATATATATATATATATATATATATATATATATATATATATATATATGGTGGTGACACGTCATTCAGGGACGGTGGGGCTGAGCCCCACCTGTTTAGTGCCTGTTTTGCATGTCATTTTGGCATTAATACCTGTCACATATCAGTTTACAAACAATGTAAAAAAAAAAAGATATATCATCATCCTTCCAAAATCTTATATATATATTGTATATATATATATATTGTATTTATGTATGTGATAAATACATTTACCCAATATATTTACATCAGTGGAGGCTGCTGGTGGGAGAATGGCTCTTAATAATGTCTGGAACAGAGCAAATGGAATGGCATCAAACCATGTACTTAATGTATTTGATACCATTCCACTAATTCCGCTCCAGCCATTACCACGAGATTGTCCTCCACAATTAAGGTGCCACCAACCTCCTTTGATATAAATATATTTCTATTTTATTGAACTATATTCCAATATATAATGCTGGGAGCTGCTGTTAATGTCAGCAGAAACAGACAGGCCTAATACTCCTTCCAGCTGATTGTGGTGTCATGAACCAGTGGATGTAGCTGCAGTTAACCATCTCTTCTCTTCACCGATATAAAGGAACAAATCACATCAGTGCCTGAAGAGAGAGAGGACTCCAGGCCTATTTCCAGCCTGGCCAGTTTGATAAAGGTGGTTGTCATCATCTAAACAGCCAAGCCCATTTGTAACCAGGTTACCAGCTATCTATCATCTGTAATTGAGAGCATGCAGCTTGAGTCGGAAGTGTATCAACAATATAAAATGTTAGCCTTCCATCAAGCAGGCTCTGACGGGAATTAATAGCTATCATCTGAGAGGAAAAGAGCCCTGAGACAGACCAGAATGGGCTTTTAGTGACAGTGAAAGATGTACCCCTCTGAGCTATTATTATTACTGTGTGTGTGTGTGTGTGTGTGTGTGTGTGTGTGTGTGTGTGTGTGTGTGTGTGTGTGTGTGTGTGTGTGTGTGTGTGTGTGTGTGTTTTTCTGTCTGTCTGTGTCTGTCTGTCTGTCTGTCTGTACAGTGCATGTGTATGTATGCTTGTTTGTATGTACATATGTATAATAAAATCTACTCCTTGAACAGTATTATACCCCAATCAGAAACAGTCAAACAGGGTCACATGAATGAAACTCAAATGACTGTCAAGACAGCAAGCTCAGCTCAGCTCAGTACACAACCCTAGGATATCTTCCATTTCTTTATTTTCTTTTTTCCACACACCACACACAACATCTTCTCAAATTCAGCTTGACAATGCAGCTTGACACAACATCCCAGAGCTGACTTTGGAGAGCCATAGCTAGACGTGTACTTGGGATGTAGGGGGATGTATTGCAGATACATGAATGTCAGACACAGATCCAGGCTTGTCAAGCCGTTTGCTCCCCCCAACCCCCTCTCTCTGTGATGCTGAAATGGCTGTTGTGGTTGCAGTGGAGGAGGGGAGAGGACCTGACTCTGTCACACATCTGATCCTGACATAAGACCATCTGATTAAAACAGAACAGTCAATGTTCCCCTCTCTGCTTTATAGACCTTACAGACTTCTGACTAAAACAGAACAGTCAATGTTCCCCTCTCTGCTTTATAGACCTTACAGACTTCTGACTAAAACAGAACAGTCAATGTTCCCCTCTCTGCTTTATAGACCTTACAGACTTCTGACTAAAACAGAACAGTCAATGTTCCCCTCTCTGCTTTATAGACCTTACAGACTTCTGACTAAAACAGAACAGTCAATGTTCCCCTCTCTGCTTTATAGACCTTACAGACTTCTGACTAAAACAGAACAGTCAATGTTCCCCTCTCTGTCTTATAAACCTTACAGACCTTCTGCTGCTACTGCTAAACTGATTCAGTGATTACACAGGGAAGATGGATACACATAGGTTATGGTTGGTTTATAGCTTTGGGAAACAACATTGGGAGTCTGTGTATTGGTTGGACTCCCTGATTTGTGCATCATTCTGGTGTTTGGCGACGGAAAATAACCATACCACAATATAGCCTCCACCCACATTTTTTCCCCTGTCAACGAAAGCATGTGTATAAGCTCTAGGAACTCTACTTACCAGACATGAAGTGAAATGTGTCCCTCGCTATCAAATAAACATCTGAATCCAACTTTTGTTCAAACGGCACCATATTCCTGCTGTGTAGGAAGTCTTGTGTGAAGTGTGTGGTTTAATTGCAGCCTGCTGTCTAACTTGGTAGGATCCGTGGTGACACGTCATTCAGGGACGGCTTTGAGCCCCATCCTGTTTAGTGTGTGTTTTGCATGTTACTTTGGCATTAATACCTGTCACATATCAGTTTGCAAACAATGTAAAAAAAATATATATATACAGTGCCTTGCGAAAGTATTCGGCCCCCTTGAACTTTGCAACCTTTTGCCACATTTCAGGCTTCAAACATAAAGATATAAAACTGTATTTTTTTGTGAAGAATCAACAACAAGTGGGACACAATCATGAAGTGGAACGACATTTATTGGATATTTCAAACTTTTTTAACAAATCAAAAACTGAAAAATTGGTCGTGCGAAATTATTCAGCCCCCTTAAGTTAATACTTTGTAGCGCCACCTTTTGCTGCGATTACAGCTGTAAGTCGCTTGGGGTATGTCTCTATCAGTTTTGCACATCGAGAGACTGAAATTTTTTCCCATTCCTCCTTGCAAAACAGCTCGAGCTCAGTGAGGTTGGATGGAGAGCATTTGTGAACAGCAGTTTTCAGTTCTTTCCACAGATTCTCGATTGGATTCAGGTCTGGACTTTGACTTGGCCATTCTAACACCTGGATATGTTTATTTTTGAACCATTCCATTGTAGATTTTGCTTTATGTTTTGGATCATTGTCTTGTTGGAAGACAAATCTCCGTCCCAGTCTCAGGTCTTTTGCAGACTCCATCAGGTTTTCTTCCAGAATGGTCCTGTATTTGGCTCCATCCATCTTCCCATCAATTTTAACCATCTTCCCTGTCCCTGCTGAAAAAAAGCAGGCCCAAACCATGATGCTGCCACCACCATGTTTGACAGTGGTGATGGTGTGTTCAGGGTGATGAGCTGTGTTGCTTTTACGCCAAACATAACTTTTTGCATTGTTGCCAAAAAGTCCCATTTTGGTTTCATCTGACCAGAGCACCTTCTTCCACATGTTTGGTGTGTCTCCCAGGTGGCTTGTGGCAAACGTTAAACGACACTTTTTATGGATATCTTTAAGAAATGGCTTTCTTCTTGCCTCTCTTCCATAAAGGCCAGATTTGTGCAATATACGACTGATTGTTGTCCTATGGACAGAGTCTCCCACCTCAGCTGTAGATCTCTGCAGTTCATCCAGAGTGATCATGGGCCTTTTGGCTGCATCTCTGATCAGTCTTCTCCTTGTATGAGCTGAAAGTTTAGAGGGACGGCCAGGTCTTGGTAGATTTGCAGTGGTCTGATACTCCTTCCATTTCAATATCATCGCTTGCACAGTGCTCCTTGGGATGTTTAAAGCTTGGGAAATCTTTTCGTATCCAAATCCGGCTTTAAACTTCTTCACAACAGTATCTCGGACCTGCCTGGTGTGTTCCTTGTTCTTCATGATGCTCTCTGCGCTTTTAACAGACCTCTGAGACTATCACAGTGCAGGTGCATTTATACGGAGACTTGATTACACACAGGTGGAATGTATTTATCATCATTAGTCATTTAGGTCAACATTGGATCATTCAGAGATCCTCACTGAACTTCTGGAGCGAGTTTGCTGCACTGAAAGTAAAGGGGCTGAATAATTTTGCGCGCCCAATTTTTCAGTTTTTGATTTGTTAAAAAAGTTTGAAATATCCAATAAATGTCGTTCCACTTCATGATTGTGTCCCACTTGCTGTCGATTCTTCACAAAAAAATTCAGTTTTATATCTTTACGTTTGAAGCCTGAAATGTGGCAAAAGGTTGCAAAGTTCAAGGGGGCCGAATACTTTCGCAAGGCACTGTATCATTGAGTTAATAAAGCTGCATACAAACATGGTCTGTTTTTTGTTTTCTTTTGTAAGGCAGCTCCAAAATGCAGGTGTTTCAGCCAGTTCAGTGCTTTCTTTGGTGGTGGGGCAGCCAGCGGAAAATGCAGAGCGTAGGGGTTGGTAATGTTCACTAGTTGCGCCATGATTGGCTCAGTATTCTGTCAATAATGGGGACAATACGTCACTGCAAAATATGCATAAGAGGCAAAAAAATTCAAGCCCCTTGGGTGCTGCCATAGAGTTACACTAGAAGTGCCCATCCAACAAAGCTCATGGTCATTGGTCATGGTCATCAAATCATGTTATATCTATAGCAGCTTTGATTGGACAGATCATGTCAACATCATCCTTCCAAAATCTTAGCTAGCAAACTAGCAGTCATCATAATGAATCAAGTCGACAATCTACTGGCAGTTCTTTTCAATCCTTGTCGTATGAAGAGAAATTATGGAGAGAAATTACAGGTAAAACGTATCGGTGCTCATCGGCCATTGGACATAACCATTACACAACAAGTTGGAAATCGCAAATTCAACAATGAGTGGTTTGGAAGGAATCAGTGGCTAACTGCAAACATTGCAAAGCAATCACTATCCTTCTATTCAGTGGAGTGGATGTGTGGTCCAAGTCTGGGTATAAGGGTCTCTTTTCCAAGCTTAAAAGGATAAACATTAAACATTGGCCATGCTGTCAATCCAGCATGACTTCTGCAGCTTTCAAAACAACTGGAAAATCAGAACTTTGGTGAGTTCAAGAAAAAACTGAGAACTCCAACTGGGAAAATAAATTTTGAACTGTCATCCAACTCGGAATTCCAAGTCGGGAATTTGGGCTTCTTTCTGGAGCTCCAACCTGAAGATCACTAATGTCATGATTTGACCTTGTTGTCCTGAAAGCACCATAAATTCAGAGAATGCCAGTCTTTGATGACAAAGTTTGATGACAAAATTAGCCCACGAAGGACCCCCGCACCACCTTCCTATTCAAGTGAGCACAGCACAATAAGATGAGTCCAAAAAAATACTGTTTGCTGCTGCATAAATTATGTAATATGCCAGGGATATATGTATACCGTAGGTAAGAAAGTAATACTTAGTGTGTGTTGTGTAGTAAGCTGTTAGTAGCCCATATGCCACACCCTAATAATTTGGTCCCTTTTCCCTTCATAATTTAGCCTACTGTTCTGACTTGGTGGTGCACATGTAGTCTAGCCTGTTTTAGAGAAATGTCAACATCGAATATCTTTCATTGTCTGCTTATATGCCCCATTTATTTATCCTACCGTTCTGATTTGGTGTACAGGGAGAATACTGTAAGAACGGCCCGTGTTCTGAATTCTGTTGCTGTACATTTCAAAAGTGCTGAACAAGCAGTTATATTGACTATGTCTGTCCTAGCTCGCTCATTAATGTCTTAATGTAAATTACGGATTGCGTCTTGTCCGCTCGTCACCTCCTTATGCCATAGTTTGTACATCTCAACTGTCAGTAGAAACCACATTTGCTTAAGCAAGTCTGTTTTTTAAAAGGCAGTAACAAGTTCAAACCCCCGAGCTGACAAGGTACAAATCTGTCATTCTGCCCCTGAACAGGCAGTTAACCCACTATTCCTAGGCCGTCATTGAAAATAAGAATTTGTTCTTAACTGACTTGCCTAGTTAAATAAAGGTAAAAAATAAATAAATAAAAAAATAAAAATGAGGCTGATTTTTAAAAAATGTTAATGTAATTAAATTTATTTCACCTTTATTTAACCAGGTAGGCAAGTTGAGAACAAGTTCTCATTTACAATTGCGACCTGGCCAAGATAAAGCAAAGCAGTTCGACACATACAACAACACAGAGTTACACATGGAGTAAAACAAAAATACAGTCAATAATACAGTAGAAACAAGCCTATATACGATGTGAGAAAATGAGGTGAGATAAGGGAGGTAAAGGCAAAAAAACGGCCATGGTGGCAAAGTAAATACAATATATGAAGCTGAATTAACTGTTTCACTGACAAACAAGGCTCCGCTGATAGACAGGTGTAGCAGTGGTTAGGAACCAATATACACAGGCAGTTAGGAAAGCAAAGGCTAGCTTTTTCAAACAGAAATTGGCATCCTGTAGCACAAACTCCAAAAAGTTCTGTAAAGTCCATGGACAATAAAAGCACCTCCTCCTATCTGCCCACTGCACTGAGGCTAGGAAACACTGTTACCACTGATAAATCCACGATAATTAAGAATTTCAATTAGCATTTTTCTACGGCTGGCCATGCTTTCCACCTGGCTACCCCTACCCCGGTCAACAGCCCTGCACCCCCCACAGAAACTTGACAAAACCTTCCACATTTATCCTTCTACCAAATCCAGATAGCTGATGTTCTGAAAGAGTTACAAAATCTGGACCCCTACAAATCAGCTGGGCTAGACAATCTGGACCCTCTTTTTCTAAAATGATCCGCCGCTGTTAAACCTCTCTTTAGTATCGTTTGAAATCCCCAAAGATTGGAAAGCTGCTGCAGTCATCCCCCTCTTCAAACGGGGAGACACTCTAGACACAAACTGTTACAGACCTATATCTATCCTAACCTGCCTTTCTAAGGTCTTCGAAGGCTAAGTTAACAAACAGATCACCAACCATTTCGAATCCCACCGTACCTTCTCCGCTATGCAATCTGGATTCCGAACTGGTCATGGGTGCACCTCAGCCACGCTCAAGGTCGTAAACGATATCATAACCGCCATCGATAAGAGACATTATTGTGCAGCTATATTCATCGAACTGGCCAAGGCTTTCGACTCTGTCAATCAACACATTCTTATCAGCAGACTCAACAGCCTTGGTTTCTCAAATGACTGCCTCGCCTGGTTCACCCAACTACTTCTCCGACAGAGTTCAGTGTGTGAAATCGGAGGGCCTGTTGTCTAGACCTCTGGCAGTCTATATGGGAGTGCCACAGGCTTCAATTCTCAGGCCAACTCTTTTCTCTGTATACATCAATGATGTCGCTCTTGCTGCTGGTGATTCTCTGATCCACCTCTACGCAGACAACACCATTCTGTACCCTTCTGGCCCTTCTTTGGACACTGTGTTAACTAACATCCAGACGAGCTTCAATGCCATTCAACTCTCTGTCACGGTTTTCTTTATGTGATGGAGAGTCGGACCAAAATGCGGCATGGTAAGTGTCCATGGTAAATCTTTAATAAAGAAAATACTGACACTGCATACAAAACAATAAACAAATGACGACCGTGAAGCTACAAAATAGACCTGAGCTGACACAATCCACTGACATAGACAATCACCCACAAACAAGTGCAACCCAGGCTACCTAAGTATGATTCTCAATCAGAGACAACTAATGACACCTGCCTCTGATTGAGAACCATACTAGGCCGAAACATAGAAATAGACAAACTAGACATGTAACATAGAATGCCCACCCAGCTCACACCCTGACCAACCAAAACATAGAAACATACAAAGCAAACTATGGTCAGGGTGTGACAGTACCCCCCCCTCCCCCCCCCCAAGGTGCGGACTCCGGCCGCAAAACCTGAACCTATAGGGGAGGGTCTGGGTGGGCATCTGTCCGCGGTGGCGGCTCTGGTGCTGGACGTGGCCCCCACTTCACCTTAGTCTTCCCCCACCTTGTCCTCTTCCGTGGCCTCCTCACCATGGCAACTCTTCTCAATGGACAGAGGGGCGGAAGCTCTGGACAGAGGGGCGGCAGCTCCTGGCTGACTGGCAGATCTGGAAGAGTCTGGCTGACTGGCAGATCTGGAAGAGTCTGGCTGACTGGCAGATCTGGAAGAGTCTGGCTGACTGGCAGATCTGGAAGAGTCTGGCTGACTGGCAGCTCTGGCTGCTCCATGCTGACTGGCTGCTCTGGCTGCTCCATGCTGACTGGCTGCTCCATGCTGACTGGCAGCTCTGGCTGCTCCATGCTGACTGGCTTCTCTGGCTGCTCCATGCGAACTGGCTGCTCCATGCTGACTGGCTGCTCTGGCTGCTCCATGCTGACTGGCGGCTCTGGCTGCTCCATGCTGACTGGCGGCCCTGGCTGCTCCATGCAGACTGGCGTCCCTGGCTGCTCCATGCAGACTGGCAGCTCTGGCTGCTCCATGCAGACTGGCAGCTCTGGCGGCTCCTTGCAGACTGGCAGCTCTGGCGGCTCCTTGCAGACTGGCAGCTCTGGCGGCTCCTTGCAGACTGCCAGCTTTGGCGGCATCCTGCAAACTGGCAGCTCTGGCAGCTCTATGCAGACTGGCAGCTCCTTGCAGACTGGCAGCTCTATGTAGACTGGCAGCTCCTTGCAGACTGGCAGCTCCTTGCAGACTGGCAGCTCTATGCAGACTGGCAGCTCCTTGCAGACTGGCAGCTCCTTGCAGACTGGCAGCTCCTTGCAGACTGGCAGCTCCTTGCAGACTGGCAGTTCTGAACAGGCGGGAGACTCCGGCAGCGCTGTAGAGGAGGAAGGCTCTAACAGCGCTAGATAGGCAGGAGACTCCGACAGCGCTGGAGAGGAGGAAGGCTCTGGCAGCGCTGGACAGGCGAGGCGCACTGTAGGCCTGATGTGTGGTGCTGGCACTGGTGGTACTGGGCCGAGGACACGCACAGGAAGCCTGGTGCGGGGAGCTGCTACCGGAGGGCTGGGGTGTGGAGGTGGTACTGGAAAGACCGGACCGTGCAGGCGCACTGGAGCTCTTGAGCACCGAGCCTGCCCAACCTTACCTGGTTGAATGCTCACGGTCGCCCTGCCAGTGCGGCGAGGTGGAATAGCCCGCACTGGGCTATGCAGGCGAACCGGAGACACCGAGCGCAAGGCTGGTGCCATGTAAGCCGGCCCAAGGAGACGCACTGGAGACCAGATGCGTAGAGCCGGCTTCATGGCACTTGGCTCGATGCTCACTCTAGCCCGGCCGATACGCGGAGCTGGAATGTACCGCACCGGGCTATGCACCTGCACTGGAGACACCGTGCGCACCACAGCATAACACGGTGCCTGCCCGGTCTCTCTAGCCCCCCGGTAAGCACAGGATCGCCAGGATCGCCTCCCATGTGTAGCAACCCTTGCCGTCCAACACATCGTCCCAAGTCCATTCTTCTTTGCGCCGCTGTTGCCTGTCACCACGCCGCTTGGTCCTGTTGTGGTGGGTGATTCTCTCACGGTTTTCTTTATGTGATCGGACCAAAATGCGGACCAAAATGCGGCATGGTAAGTGTCCATGGTAAATCTTTAATAAAGAAAATACTGACACTACATACAAAACAATAAACAAATGACGACCGTGAAGCTACAAAATAGACCTGAGCTGACACAAGCCACTGACATAGACAATCACCCACAAACAAACAGTGCAACCCAGGCTACCTAAGTATGATTCTCAATCAGAGACAACTAATGACACCTGCCTCTGATTGAGAACCATACTAGGCCGAAACATAGAAATAGACAAACTAGACATGTAACATAGAATGCCCACCCAGCTCACACCCTGACCAACCAAAACATAGAAACATACAAAGCAAACTATGGTCAGGGTGTGACACTCTCCTTCCGTGGCCTCCAACTGCTCTTAAATACGAGTAAAACTAAATGCATGCTCTTCAACCAATTGCTGCCCACACCTGCCGACCCGTCCAGCATCACTACTCTGGACGGTTCTGACTTAGAATACGTGGACAACTACAAATACCTAGGTGTCTGGTAGATTGTAAACTCTCCTTCCAGACTCACATTAAGCATCTCCAATCCAAAATTAAATCTAGAATCATCTTCCTATTTCACAACAAAGCATCCTTCACTCCTGCTGCCAAACATACCCTCGTAAAATGTATTATCCTGCCGATCCTTGACTTTGGCGATTTCATTTGCAAAATTGCCTCCAACACTCTACTCAGCAAATTGGATGCAGTCTATCACAGTGCCATCCGTTGTGTCACCAAAACCCCACATACTACCCACCACTGCGACCTGTATGCTCTCGTTGGCTAGCCCTGGCTTCATATTCGTTGCCAAACCCACTGGCTCCAGGTCATCTATAAGTCTTTGCTAGGTAAAGCCCCGCCTTACCTCAGCTCACTGGTCACCATAGCAGCACCCACCAGCAGCACGCGCTTCAGCAGGTATATCTCACTGGTCACCCCCAAAGCCAATTCCTCATTTGGCAGCCTCTCCTTCCAGTTCTCTACTGCCAATGACTGGAACGAATTGCAAAAAATCCCTGACGCTGAAGACTCATATCTCCCTCTCTAACTTTAAGCACCAGCTGTCAGAGCAGCTCACAGATCACTGCACCTGTACGTAGCCCATCTGTAAATAGCCCATCCAACTACCTCATCCCCATACTGTTATTTTTTTTCTCCTTTGCACCCCAGTATCTCTACTTGCACATTCATCTTCTGCACATCTCTCACTCCAGTGTTTAATTGCTAAATTGTAAATATCTTGCCACTATGGTCTATTTATTGCCTTACCTCCCTTATCTTACCTCAGTTGCACACACTGTATATAGACTTTTCTATTGTGTTATTGACTGTACATTTGTTTATTCCATGTGTAACTCTGTGTTGTTGTTTGTGTCGCACTGCTTTGCTTTATCTTGGCCAGGTCGCAGTTGTAAATGAGAACTTGCTCTCAACTAGCCTACCTGGTTAAATAAAGGTGAAATAAAAAATACAATTTTAAGGTATTTGGACTGCTGTTGGGAATCTGCTGTTGGGACAGCTTTATGTAGGCTCAGTTTGTGGGCACTGTTTGTCACCATTATAGTCCAATTCATGTAGTGTTGTGTTGTGGCTTTGTCGGCATACATCTAAAAAAAACATTTTTTTTGTTTGCCCCACCAAGATTTACATGCTAAGATATGGTGCAGTTTGGACAAAAAACTGGTGAGTCGTCATCCACCGGCCCTGAATGACAGGTTGCCACTGTTCCTACCAAGTTAGACTGCGGGCTACCATTAGACCACACACTTCACACGAGACTTCCCGCACAGCAGGAATATGGTGCGGTTTGAACAAAAGCTGGATTCAGATGTTATTTTATAGCGAGGGACACATTTCACTTTATGTCTGGTAAGTAGAGTTCTTATAGATTATATATATGCTTTTGTTGACACAAATCATTTTTTGGTGAAGGAGGCTACCACCAGAACAATGACCAACTTGTGTCCGAAAACAAGTTGGTTTAGTATTATAGCAATGATAGCATGATCATGATAGCCCATGTCCCTTGTTGATGTGTATATTCATCAGATTGACATAAATGTATTGCAAGCTGTTTTCCACTTCCGATAAACACAACATGTAGTCTCTCAGTACCTTACATTAGTGTTATGAAATATCTTCAAATTTTCCTTCTAGGCTTTGGAGAATGGTCCATTTACAAGGGTGTGAAAAGGAGAAGCTGCCATAGTCTGCAATTGTGTTGTTAAGAAAACCTAAACAAAAGGATTAGAATGTGAGAGGTGTTCCCAACATCTCAGGTGGGTAGAGACAGCGAGATAGGTGAAAGAGAGACAGAAAGAGAGAGAAAGAGAGAGAGAGAACAGTGGCAGAATACCTGACCACTGCGACTGGCCCAAACCTACGGAAAGCTATGTACAGACACAGTGAGAATAGCCTTGCTATTAAATAAGGCTACCGTAGGCAAACCTGGCTCTAAAGAGAAGACAGGCTACAGTTGAAGTCTGAAGTTTACATACACTTAAGTTGGAATCATTAAAACTAATTTTTCAACCACTCCACAAATTTCTTGTTAATAACAAACTATAGTTTTGGAAAGTCAGTTAGGACATCTAGTTTGTGCATGACACAAGTCATTTTTCCAACAATTGTTTACAGGGAGATTATTTCACTTAGAATTCACTGTATCACAATTCCAGTGGGTCAGAAGTGGGTCACTAAGTTGACTATGCCTTTAAACAGCTTGGAAAATTCATGAAAATGATGTTATGTCATTAGAAGCTTCTGATAGGCTAATTGACATCATTTGAGTCAATTGGAGGTGTAGCTGTGGATTTATTTCAAGGCCTACCTTCAAACTCAGTGCCTCTTTGCTTGACATCATGGGAAAATCAAAAGAAATCAGCCAAGACCTCAGAAAAAAATAGTCTTGTTCATCCTTGGGAGCAATTTCCAAATGCCTGAAGGTACCACGTTCATCTGTACAAATAACAATACGCAAGTATAAACACCATGGGACCACGCAGCCGTCATATCGCTCAGGAAGGAGACTCGTTCTGTCTCCTAGAGATGAACGTACTTTGGTGCGAGAAGTGCAATCCCAGAACAACCGCAAAGGACCTTGTGAAGATTCTGGAGGAAACAGGTACAAAAGTATCTATATCCACAGTTAACCAAGTCCTATATTGACATAACCTGAAAGGCCGCTCAGCAAGGAAGTAGCCACTGCTCCAAAACCACCATAAAAAAAAGCCAAACTACAGTTTGCAACTGCACAAGAGGACAAAGACCATACTTTTTGTAGAAATGTCCTCTGGTCTAATGAAACAAAAATAGAACTGTTTTGCCATAATGACCATCGTCATGTTTGGAGGAAAAAGGGGGAGGCTTGCAAGTCGAAGAACACCATCCCAACCGTGAAGCACGGGGGGTGGCAGCATAATGTTGTGGGAGGGACTGGTGCACTTCACAAAATAGATGGCATCATGAGGGCGGAAAATTATGTGGATATATTGAAGCAACATCTCAAGACATCAGTCAGGAACATGATGCTTGGTCACAAATGTGTCTTCCAAATGGACAATGACCCCAAGCATACATACCAAAGTAGTGGCAAAATGGCTTAAAACAACAAAGTCAAGGTATTGGAGTGGCCATCACAAAGCCTTCACCTCAATCCTATAGAACATTTTTGGGCAGAACTGAAAAAGCGTGTGCGAGCAAGGTGGGCTACAAACCTGACTCAGTTACACCAGCTCTGTCAGGAGGAATGTGCTAAAATTCACCCAATTTATTGTGGGGCGCTTGTGGAAGGCTACCCGAAACGTTTGACCCAAGTTAAACAATTTAAATGCAATGCTACCAAATACTAATTGAGTGAATGTAGACTTCTGACCCACTGGGAATGTGATGAAAGAAATTAAAGCTGAAATAAATCATTCTCTCTACTATTATTCTGACATTTCACATTCTTAAAATAAAGTGGGGATCCTGAATGACGACTTCAACTGTATGTGCACACTGCCCACAATATTAGGTGGAAACTGAGCTGCACTTCCTAACCTCTCGCCAAATGTATGAACATATCAGAGACACATATTTCCCTGAGATTACACAGATCCACAAACTCAATTTTGATAAACTCCCATGTCTACCGGGTGAAATACCACAGTGTGCCCTCACAGCAGCAATATTTGTGACCTGTTGCCACATGAAAAGGGCAACCAGTGAAGAAAAAACACCATACAACCCATATTTATGTTTATTTATTTTCCCTTTTGACTTTATCTCTTTGCACATAATTACAACGCTGTATATAGACATATGACATTTGAAATGTCTATTCTTCTGGAACTTCTGTGAGTGTAATGTTTACTGTTAATTTTTATTGTTTATTTCACTTTTGTCTATTTCACTTGCTTTGGCAATGTAAACATTTGTTTCCCATGCCAATAAAGCCATTGAATTGAAGAGAGAGAGAGAGAGAGAGAGAGAGAGAGAGAGAGAGAGAGAGAGAATGTGTGCCTGAGGCATCAGGCAGTTTTGATAGTCAGGCAGTCGTGTCTTGTTTGTCTGGGAGCTGAGCAGCAACTCTTCCAGAGCTCTGCCTGTGTGTGCTCTAATTACAGTCGAGATTAGAGCGGAGAAAGCACATTAAACTGCTACCAGCCACTGTTTGTAATTGCTACAAGCAAATGTTTGTAATTATTAACAGATTGCTTTACTGTTGATAATTAAAACCACAACAGAACTTACTTAACGACTGTCTGGAGATGGCACTCTCAAATTGACAAAGTAAGCCACAGAAAATATTTTTGTATATTCTCCCTTTCTATCTCATGTTTTTTCTTGTTCTCTCTATTCTATCTCTTCTTTCTACCCGGTTTTCTTGTTCCTGATTTCCCTTGCTTCCTCGTTGAAGATAAAGCGATCCTCCTCCAATCAAAAACAAAGGAAGCAAAGACTGATGAACACAGTACTTCAGTGTTGATAGGAAGACTAGTGACTGAATAATCTAAATGAATAACAATATGTGCAAACGTTGCATCGTTTGCAAAGACAGCGATTCATTTAGCTTCTTCAGTCACTAGTCTTCCTATCAACACGAGTACTATGCCCACTATGTCCACTATGTCCCCCTTAGCAATGTTTGGCCAATGTCCATGAGGAAAACGATACATTGAGTCCTTGGTATTATTAGCTGCAGAGCCATGTTGGTAATCCAGCCACCTGTTGTTGAGTATTTAGAATGAGTTCTATGATATACAGTTACAGTATATAAAGTACTGGTACGGTAGTCTATAAGCAGGAGGTGGGATCTGTTGGACCATTCCCTTCAGGCTAGAGCGTCAGTCTCAGATGCCAGACAGGGATTTATTGTAAATAAATAAACACGTCTCCATCACAGTCAGTTGAGAATGGCTGTATCACCATCATGGCCTGAGGTGGGTCTGGATGAAAACAACTCACTATGGGCTAGGGCCAAGAAAACACTAAGAACAAAACCTCATTTTGGTATTAAAGTCAGTATATTGTGTGAGAATACCACATTTCTTGTGATGATGTGTCATGAATGATATTAGAGTTTTATTTGAGATTCTACACTTTCACCACTCAATCTCCTCAAATAAAATCCCTTCCATAAAATCCATCAATAGCCAAATAAACTGGATCAACATACATTTCCAAACGGTATCGCTGACAGTGACAGCATGACAGTGAACATTGCGGTGCACAGTGGAAAGGTGGTGTGTGATATTATGTCTGAACTGGGAAGGAGCCATGGTCTCAAGCCTATCTATCCTCTGATCACATTCCATTACCTATTGTATTCATTATCCTTGTTGTCATCACAGAGTCTGTTGGATTTTATGTTCTAATAAGGCATTCTTGATGTGATAACAGATGGTGTTTCATTTCACCAGGCCCCCACAACACAAACGTCATGAGTTGTGTGTGTTTGATTTGATTAGAGATTTGATTTAACAGATACATGCTACATTACTGCAACAGCACCCCCATTTCTCATCTGCAGGAGAAAATGAAACTGTGATGAAATGTAATATAGTCCACCTCAGGCGAAACTGGAGGGACTGGGAATTGCAGCACAATAAATCGAATGGATATTACTGCACTCAGCCAGTCCTGTGTGTGTGTGTGTGTGTGTGTGTGTGTATGTATGTGTGTGTGTGTGTGTGTGTGTGTGTGTGGGTGTGTGTGCGTGTGTGTGTGCGTGCGTGTGTGCACGTGCGTGCTACACAAGCATGAGAGCATGAGTGTGTGGACGTGCACACACTCGGTACTCTGGTGAACACACAGAGAGATATTCATGCACGCACACCATTGTTTGTCTGTCAGGGACAAATGTACATGTGGTTGAAGAACCTTCCCCTGCTTCCATGAAATTCACTTATATTCACCATCAGATCCATTTTATATCCTCCTAATGGATTTCAATAACCAGCTCTGAACTTCAAAGCTAATGAAGTAGATGCTCTCTCTGCCAATGAATGCATTCTAAACACATGACAATTTTAGAACAGAGGATAACATATATTGTTCATTATCAAGGCCATGTGAAATAAATTGCTTTTCTCCAGTCAAGGTTGACAGAGAGATAATGTAGAAGGAGGACATTGTGGAGAAGAACAGACAGTATTATACCATAACGGCAGTTCTAACTAGCTTTAGGAGGGAGCAGGTTTTGACAGAATGTAATAAGCATGGCAACAGTGATGCCTGGACGGGGATGGGGAAGGACAGCTTCTCTCCATCAGAGTGAGAGTTAAAGGAAGACAACATGGATAAGGTCTTTCCTACACAGATCTGACAGATCTGAAGGTTGGTTAGGTTACTGTAGTAGCTGGAAAGAAAGATATTTTGGTCCTTTGATTAAACTTTGGAAACAAATTATGCTTTTTGAAAAAATAGAAAATATAAACTTCTTTAAACTACTGTGGTTACAACACTATCCTTGAAGATATGAAGCAAGAGATTAATAAGTATGTGAAAACAACCAATGGATGAAATGTGTTTGGTCCTTCAGGGATATTTCCCCCTGTTGAGAGTCAAAGGTCATGGCAGTAGCGCTTGTCATTACTTATGTTCTCATCTCGTGAATATGAATATCTCGAAAGACAGAGTCTGTTATGTGTGTTCAGAATATGAACATCTCTGAAGATAGAGTTCCCTCTCTGTTGAGTTGTCTGAACAGATGTCAGAACACCTATGCTGCATCAGTCTATTGCTCTTTTGTGCTCTCAAATATTTATAGCACCACAATGCTTGCACAATCCCTGCTGCCTTCTACAGAGAAAACATGTCCTTTACCATCAGGTTTATTGTTAATTGTTAATACCCCAATTTTAAAAACCAAGAAATGCTTCTGGCCATGCTTCTACCTTACAGTTGAGGAAAGAAAGGCAGAGCAGGAATCGAATGATTCAGAATGTAATGATAAAGGGATAAGATATGAACTAGCTACAGTTGATTGGTTGATTGATTTATTTATTGGTCAGTGGACTGGTCAGAGTGAATCACCCTTCATTTTCTGACCCATGTTTTTCCTATTCAGTTAAGCCCAGTGTGATGATCTAACCGCTGCTATTTGTGCCTGGGAGCTACAGAGCTCCTGTCATCCCTTCACCTTTGCCCTTGTCAAGATGCTTATGCACAATCCACCATGGGAAGTGACATTACCAGGCGCCCCAAACACCTTGTGATTAGACACACACACCATGGTGTGGGGAACTTGGCCTTAATGTATTTGCCAAATTGAGTTTGCCTCAAGTGCTTATATTGTGTAAGATTGGAGGAGGATGGTGGAAGAAGAAAAAACACTGAGACCCAATTGAAGTAAATGGATACATCTCAATTACTGTGTTCTTCATGAAAGTGGAAGTGAGTCGCAGAGGGATTATTAAAGTGGATAGGAGGATCAATGTCTGGCTGTCCTCTGTTGGACGCACTCAGAACAGAACAGAAAACCCAAACGCACCATGAGCATTATACAGTAGCTGTGTATGCTGCTATCATTATAAGCCTCTATGAGCTAAAGCAGAATGCAATTAATGACATAAGTAATCATTACAAACACAGCTGCAGCTCTTTTAATGGAAGAATATAATCAAGATTTTGACATTTACTGTCTTTCTGCATCACACAAATGCATCAGCACTGCCTTGTTTAGCTGCCGCTCGTCGCTATGACAACACCGTTTGACAGAACCTTGTCAAACAAGTGTTTAATACCTCTCTGTTGAAGAGTCTCAAGCTTTGATCAATGCAACACAAGGTCAATAGATGTTCAAATGAGACCAAGAGACAATGTTTAGACAAAAAAAATCCCAGAGAAATCTATGGCCACAAACAATAGTGTCTGACCAGAGGTTGTAGCTACTCTTTCCTCTTCCTCCACCTCTTTCCCTTGTGTTAGGTCTTCATTAGATCTCTGACAATGAGCTTGCTGGAGATGCTTTTAACTGTGCTCATTTGCATTTAACAATAAATCAAGTCTAAACAGCTGAAACCTGTGTGTCCAATATCCTTGATGCAGAGCCACAATGGATCTTCCAATGCATACTATGTCACATGAAGAAGAACATCTAAACATATCCCTATGATGACATAGGCATTTCATCCTAGAACACATATGTTATTAAATATCATAATCAGTGAAATCATTTGATTATTTATCTGTTTGATGAATATTGCGTTAGAGGAGAATTCAATTAAATGGCTGCCCAATCAATCCCCTTTTCAGCAGGTAACTTTAAAGGAATTTTCAATCACAGGCTAATGCAGTTCGGTGGCTTGATGAGACAATGTCTGAGAGGCAGTGTAGATCAATGCGGCACAACTAGATCTAACCCCAGTATGATGTGTCAGTGAGTTAACCATCCCCCAGACACACAGACACACTCATGCATGCACACACACACACACACACACACACACACACACACACACACACACACACACACACACACACACACACACACACACTCACTAACAAGCTTGCAATGCTGCACACAGCTTGATTCTGTGATTGTCATTACGTTTCTAATTTACACCATATTTTCACATCAACTATTGGTTGAGAGTGATTTAGATTCTCTCAACCAATGAATCCCATCTGTGTGGTATTAGAACCACGGAGTGAGTCCCAAATGTCACCCTATTCTCTACATAGTGTACTACCTTGTACTATCTTTGACCAGAGTCTTATGGGGCCTGGTCAAAGGTAGTGCACTATATAGAGTGCCATTTGTGACTCAGCCATGCTCTGCTCTGCTCCAGACCTGACAATTCCACTGACAGCTGCAGTGCTAATTAGCCCAAAAGTATTCTCTTCATTACTAGTTAACCTATCACAGAGCACGGAGAGGGGACGACGACGACGCCATCGCCATCAAATCAAATGAGTTTTATATAAACAAATGTGTTGTTTCAATGTCATCCTATACAAATGAAATATCATTAGCTCACACTTGTTCTTGTTCCCCCATTTGTATTCAGTGGACACAACTCCCGTGCAGAGTTAGCTAGGAAACTATGATGAAGTGACAGGCAATTTTCCATCTAGGATATAATATTAATATCCCCAAGGTCGTATTAGTGTGGAGCTGTGTGTCATAGCCTCCAGCGCTGGGCTACTGGGTTATGAGACTACATGGCTGGGCCAGGAAAGGACAGGAGAAGATCTGGGTTCAAACACTATTTGAAATATTTAAAATGTTGTAAGCCTTTACCCTTTCCTGCCTGTAGTGCCAGGTGGGTAGGGTTTATGCTTTGGGAATTTTTTGTAGTTCCATCGCAACAGGCAAACAATCAAGCACAGCTAAAGTATTTGAAATGAATTAAAATAGTATTTGAACCCAGGTCTGGACAGGAGGTGAGGAGGGGAGTTTGAGGGTGTTGTCACCATACATAAGCCTAAGTAGGGCCTGGGAAAAGCAAATCAAGGCCCTAAATCTGAGGAGAGGGTGGACACATGGACAGTTGTTCTCCTCTGAACATTGAACACCCAGATGGCTAGGTCTAGGGGCCATCTGTGGTCTCATCGATGTGCGATGAATAACATCATAGCACAGGGTGAGGTGGACAACCTACACTATCATTCAAAAGTTTGGGGTCACTTAGACATTTACTTGTTTTTGCAAAAGGGTTTTCTAATGATCAATTAGCCTTTTAAATGATAAACTTGGGTTAGCTAACACAACGTGCAATTGGAACATTGGTGGCTGATAATGGGCCTCTGTACGCCTAGGTAGATATTCCATAAAAAATCTGCCGTTTCCAGCTACAATAGTCATTTACAACATTAACAATGTCTACACTGTATTTCTGATCAATTCAATGTTATTTTAATGGACCAAAAATGTGCTTTTCTTTCAAAAACAAGGAAATGTCTCAGTGACCCCAAACTTTTGAACGGTAGTGTATGTAGCACACCTGTGTCCGCCATCGGACATGTGCATTACATTACAAGTTAGCTAACCATGTGACAAATTAAAACATCTGTTCTGAAAAACAAAGTTGTTGAATAAACTGCACACTTTACTTGGTTATTGTTATCTAATTCAGGTACAGCAACAACTTTCCTCTGTGTTTATAGTAAGTAAAATAGAAAAGATGAAATCATCTGTCACTACTCTTCTCAATAAACAAAACAAGTTTAATCAAGGCTCTAAATGTTCCATCTAAACACTCAGGTGGTTTTGTATTTGATAAACTCTCATTGTAGTCAGTTTGCATTGTTATGCGCTTTCATATTCTTTCATTTCACCCTACAGCATGCAGACAATAGAGACAAATTGATGGGTTTTGATAGCCGTGTGTAGCTCAAAAGGTCAGTCATAAGCTGATATAACTGCAGAAATATCAAAAGCGTTTTCAGTTTGAATACAAAACTAACAAAAAGCCAATCAGCCTTTCACAGAGGGCTCTGTGATTGTGGGGTAGAGTTGGACACCTGAAATACATTTGGATGGAGAGGCTGGCCAAATGGTTGATTTTTGAACAGTCACATGGACAGGGAAAAGTAGCTACAGACATCCAGGTGTCATCCTCATCACTATTGAATGGGGGATTGATGACAGAAAGCATCTCTTAACTGATTGAAACAGGACTTAGTTTGGAGCAGATCCATTAAGCATATTGTTTTGTGGAACAAATACCAAGAAGTGTTTGAAACTACAGTAGAAACAATACATTACTGCATGTTACAGGAGCCTCATCTGGATGGATAATACTGAGTGCGTGTGACCAATCACTATGGGAAAACTAGCTTGTCTCTAGTGAGCATGCTCACAAGACTGGTTCCAGAACTCACAGGGGTTCGACGTGACGGGCGGATTACAATCATTTTAAAAAAGGAAAGTCTACGAACAAAGCCTTTTCAAAGAACCCCTTTCATATGTTTTCAATTGAATTTTGGTGAATATTCTGTCAGCTACTTTTGAAGGGCGCTCTGACCGTGCGGTTCAGAGAAAACGGTCATTTATGCCACAGAGTCTTTGTTGTTGTCTTCATTGTGCGTTGCTGACCCCAGGCTTCTCTAAAGAAAAACATCCCACACCTCCGATTACTGGCTCATTAGGTCTGTTACTAGCTGTGAGCAGGGGAGGTGCAGGGGTGGGCGGGGAGGCTGTCATATGTCTCTTTAGCCTTCACTCCCACGCCACACTTTAACCATTGAGACATTGTTTAGCAGTGTAAACCTGGGCACTGTTTAACCCCTCGTTTCTCACACTCTCACACTTCATATCAGGTCAGCTTCATGAGTTTGTTTAGACATTATCCCTCTAGATTTATATACTGTATGATAATCTGACTTATTCTTTACGTCTTTCAATTATATTTTTCATAATAACGCTAAGTAAAATAAGCTGCTAACTATCAAGATTCTGATTGTTTTTGTTGTTGTTTAAGATAGCTCTGGGGGTGAAGCAGCAATATGATTCAGCACATTGCAGAATATAAACTACCATAACATGTACATCACTTACTATAGGATGACTATAGAAACCTTTTGGGGTTGTGAAATTGCATTGTGTTTTAAATTGTATCTATATTCATTGAATGTACTTCAAGGCTAATGCAATTTGAGAGGTGATAGTGAATACTGGTTGAAGTTCCTAAGCAGGAACATCATTCACTGTGCTCGTTAAACAACAATAGTATGCACGGTATTAATTACTACATGTTGTATAACAGATGTTGAATATAAAAGAGCATTTTTGATAGTTTCTCTCCCCCAGGCATTCAGCTGAGATGGAAATAAAAAAAGAGAACAGTGGAAATGCAGCAGGCACTTCAATGACCTTCCATTTCCATGGCTACGTGCCTTTGGTATATTATTATACAACTACTGTGCCGCTCTGTTTAATTTTTACTCAAAATAAAGTTCTCATTCATTCAGCTCTACAGCTCCTGTGCTGAGTTAATCATTTCACTGTTGTTGTTTGAATAACTCTAAGGGTGAGCCACAGTGGAGGAGAGTAAAAGACTACTCTCTCTATTTCTACGCTCTCTCTCTCTCTTTCTATTTCTCCTTCTCTCTCTCCTTCTCTCATTTTCTCTTTCTTTCTCTCCCAGTTTCTCTTTCTCTCTTGCCACTCTCTCTCTCTCCCACATTCTCTCTTTCTCTCTCTCTCACTCCTTCCATGTGATCCATCATAATTCTTATTTGGAAGACATTATACGTCACTACAGTGTAATTCTCGGCAATGTTAGACCGACTGCGTGAAAGTTTTTCCTGTTGTCGTGTCTTTGGCATCATTAAAGTGAAGACTGTCATTTTATCAAATCAATTCTCTGTAATTATTAGTACATGATTAAACTAATTTCCCTACTAAAACTTTTCAGATATTTTAATATCTGATCAATTAGTCTTCTAATTAATGAATTATTCTTTACCTCACGCTAGTCTCATTCCAAACGTTGTACATTGTTGGTTATCTGCACGAACCCAGCCTTCACTAGGAATCATCCATACATCAATTGTCTTAATCATTTATTTACTAACTAACTAAATAATCACAGAAATGCATAAACAAACTAACAGTAGGTATGATAGGAAATGATAGGGGATGTGCCCTAGTGGCCTAAACCGATATGACGCTTGGTAGACAAAGGGACTGAGAAGGGCGCGAAAGACAAAAGAGCCAATGCTCCACGTGGTTTGGTTAGGAATTCAACAATTGTTACAACCTTAGCTCCCTCAGATGACCGAGGAATGCATGGTTTCTACTCAAACCTTAGCCCTCTCGGTAATCGAGGTACGCATGGTCTCTACTCAAACCTTAGCCCTCTCGGTAATCCAGGTACGCATGGTCTGAAGTGGGCTTCTCCAGGTGGGGGTTATATTTGGAACAGCAGAAAAGGCTGTCATTGAACGCCAGATCAATGTCTGTGCTCATGGGGCGGGCCAATGACTCAGTTAAACTTTAAAGGGAATTGGATTCTCTTTCATTAAACAGTTTAAAATCACATGACATAATTTCACAAATAGTTTAATCTTTACTCATTCATTTTATACAATAATTAGATGCAAAACTCACAACGGAGACTCTTGTATAAACAGAGTTATGGTAATGTGGCTGTATTGTCTCTCATGAGGTCACAAACATTACATAAAATGGACCGGTCGTAGCTGTATTCTCCACCGACCATTTACACATTCTCCAAACATGGACATTGTTCAGTTCTCAATTCTGTGATGTAGAAGAAGTTCCTTTGTTCTACTGTGAACCTTTCTCTCTCTATACTGCATGAGGGAGAGAGTCTCCTCCAAGAATTTACGACCTAAGATAACAGAGCCTGGGTGTAGGGGGAAGAGAGAGGTGGTGAGAGAGAGAGAGTTGATACTTGCTATATCCAAAGAGGGCCACGTCATGACACTGTAGCTGAACATTCTGGGTGAACTGTAATAGATTTGCGATGGAATTTTGAATCAGGAAGGGAAGGAGAACATGGGAATAACAGCAAGCATTATAGAGATTTGTATATTAGATTGTGTAACAATAACAAACATGAATCTAATAAAAGCATGGAGTTGTATTTGTGTAGTATATGCATGATTACAAACCACTGTTCTATCCTACAGTCTTTTATTTTAGACTCAGTATAGTAGATAATCAGTGTATTGTTGGTTGTGCATGCTCATTTAATTAAGAGCTGCTGGAGGGTTAATCAAATGGAAATACAACAACACAGATTTCTACACTGTTCGAAATATATTATGTACACGGATGTCTATTGATCTGGTTGTGTCCGATGATTGGGTGGGGGTAGTATGGCTGTGCTCCTCAGTGAAGGGCTGGTCTGAGGGATTGTTGTTTGAGTATGGTCCTCTATCGTCTTCAGCTTCAATTCCACACATGCTTGTACACACGCAACTGCACATGCACGCACAGACATTGAGAGATTGCTGTTTGAGTATGAACCTCTGTCGTCTTCAGCTTCAGCTGTACTCAGGAGAACAATCTGTACTTCACAGGCACCCGGAGAAATAGTATTTTCAGACAGTTTCTAATAAATAATGTTGTGTTGGCTACAAGTGTTTTTTGCGTAGCACTGAAATGTTGTAAGACCTATATGCTGTATATGAGTTATTTGAGCATTGTCCCTGACTCTGGTTTGTCTATCATAGCTATCAACTACCTTGAACAAAACACTGTATACGTCAATCAGTTGACCATGCTACCATAGCAGTACAATCATTAAGTATGAGTTCTTTAACATTACAATATTGATGTCAATGCAGGGAGGAAATACTGGAGCATTGCCAGTCATCCAACGGTAACACTAGACCATATTAGCAGACATTACAGAAGTCAAATGGCCTTTTCGTCCATTGTGATTGTTAACTGATCTTGACAGCCAGTAGTGAGCACTGCCTTCACCGTACCGCCCACTAAATCTATCAAATAAAGCAGAAATATTTGAGGTGTTGATCTGAACGAGCAGGCCCCCTGAATTTAATCTAATCCTCGCTTTCTATTTAAAAAGAAGCAAAATAGCCTTGCCTCTGCGCTCTCTCTCTCTCTCTCTCTCTCTCTCTCTCTCTCTCTCTCTCTCTTTCTCTTTCTCTACTCCTCTTTTTCCATGGTGGTTATCTGTCATGTGATTAGCGGTAAAGAAAAACTAGCCAAACGTGAATTAAAGAGAGAACTAACACTGTGGTGAATGACCTGGATGTCGGTCAGAGAGGGGAGGGGGGGTCGAAGGGATGTCTGAATGTGGCTCAGTCCAAACCGTGTTGCAACGGAGGGGGACCCGTCAAGGCAGCAGCAGGCCCTCAGACAATGGAGCCCATCGCATGCTGATGCAGTTTGACATGTGAACGACATGCTGAATGGTTGCCATGGGTACAAATGTGTTTGGATTTATGCATGAATATTCTGTGGTGATTTTCTTCTCTAATTTTTTTCGTTCTTAACGGCTGGGGAGATTTGACTAATAGTGTGGTGATCCTAAACATTGTCCCCGAACAGAGAGCTGCATAGTGGGGAGGCTCTTCTTTCTCTCTACTAGATCCACTAGACATTATATTATAACCCCAGCTTAATGCAAATGCATCAGAGAGTATTAGAGCACAGTCAGTCAGCGCCACGTACTATAGATTAGATGCAGAGCATGTGAACAGAGAAACAGTACATTAGGTTCTACAGGAGGGGGCCTTCCACTGCTAATGATCCA
Source organism: Oncorhynchus mykiss (assembly GCF_057628025.1). Lineage (NCBI taxonomy): Eukaryota > Metazoa > Chordata > Actinopteri > Salmoniformes > Salmonidae > Oncorhynchus > Oncorhynchus mykiss. The sequence continues at coordinate 76,333,838 of NC_143027.1, read as the reverse complement.
ATGACACAGTCTAGTCCACTACTTTGTCAGGCCTCATCCCCCCATAGACCACCACATACTGGTATTAAGTGTTCAGCCACCACTGAGGAAACAGTCAAATATGTGTGTTTCGTTTGCATTCACAAGCGTTACTGTGTATGTGTGTATCAGTGGTTCTCAACCTTTTTAGGTTACAGTACCACCAACCGAATTTTGCTCTGCCAGGAGTACCCCTGATGTACCCCCTCATGTGCATTTTACCAGTATGCCTATGGTCTCATGTCATGAGTCTTCTCAAGTACCCCATTGTGGATGGGCCAAGTACACCCAGGGAACCACTTGCTTATACAACTTGATGTTGGTGGTGGCAGGTAGGCTAGTGGTTAGAGCGTTGTACTAGTAACCACAAGGTTGCAAGATCGAATCCCCGACTTGACAAGGTACAAATCTGTTGTTCTTCCCCTGAACAAGGCAGTTAACCCACTGTTCCTCGGCCATCATTAAGAATGTGTGCTTAACTGACTTACCTAGTTAAATAAAAGTAAAAACATTATTTTTTTAAAGATCAGTGGTGATATGAAGGTGGTCTGGTACAGCGTCCCAGCAAAATGAATATTGGGGTACCTCATACCGGTAAAATGTGAGCCTATCACAATTAACACAACATTCCCCAAAAACTACAGGCTATTACACCCATATTTAACATTACTGCATGTAAGCCGCTTGAAAAATTTGCAAATTGACTGGGAAACGGGTGGTATAGGCTCCAAATTGCTTTGTGGTTTGAGGAGAACACTTACCTTTTGTCAAGCCGAGATGAGTGGCCGAGACGCTCCTGGACAAGGAACACATGAGTGTTCAAGACCGAGGCGCGCATGGACAACAGTGGAGGCATCAATTCAGGCTAGAAGTGTAGGCCTAATGATAATCACAGAATTGCGGGTGCACCGTCCACTGTTGGGGTTTGGATGCTGAAATTATTTTGTGAGTGAACCAATGTGTGCAGGTAGCCTTCAGGAGCGCTTTTGTTACACATTAAAAGGCATAGGCGGTGTTCCTAAGGCCAGGGGAAGATACTCTTTCCCTAAAGTAAATTGAATTAAATTGCCCAAATTATATAAGCCTGTCCTGTCTATGCATAAATAAATCCAATCATTCAAAATAGGCTATTACACCAGAAAGCATGATTTGGTCACAGAGGATCATTAGCATCTTTAAAATACAAGTTGCCACCTAGCCTTAAGAAGTTTTTTTTTTAAAGCTGTGGATTGTTTTTAATCGCATAGCCTACAGTCAGAAGGGCCCGCAATTTGGGCAGCCCATGCTGCAAATACCAATATGCAATATCTAAAAATAGCCTACAATTACAGAAAAACTGTCCGGAAAGCAAATGGTTATTGCTGTAAAGAGATGACAATGAAAAGACTCCAATCTGTCTTTTAGTTATTGTTAGGAATTTTATGAATAATGACTAAACAATATCCCCATTTTAAATAGAACTGTTACTAAGTAAACTTATACTCTGTTTTATTATATCTGATTAACAATATGAATTAAGTGAGGGATTGTGGAGCCTGAAACAGGGGGTAATTAAATAAAATAAATACCATTCCAGCCAGGTTGGAGAAGACTGGAAGTGTTTTTTTTTAAGTAAGCAGAAAGGGTCGATAACTTATGGTTGAACCGATTCAACTTAGCTCTGGGATGTTTAGATAAGGCAGTGTGTGTTTTCTCAGGTTTTCCATTTGCTGGAACTGTCTGCTGAATGGTGATGGATGAAGACTTCAGAAGGTTTATCTCAAATGAACTTTTGAACTGTTGGGAGAAAGAATATTTTATAACCTATGACGTCATATTTTGTATATAAACTGTTGTTCGTGGTTACATGGCAGCGCGCTCCGAGAATAAATACTATTATCTATTTTTGATAAGACTGGTCTCTTGTCTATTTTATGCAAATAAGAATCTTACAAATTCTCATAAAATAGACTAAGTGAATTCAATTAATGAAAACATATTGGAATAATGAAATTATACGAACAGTTATGAAAATGATTATCTTAATTGAGCGAACAGTAGCCTATCTTATTGGCACCAGCGGAGAACATCGGCCAAATCCCCAATATTTTTTATATTTGAAACATACAATATACTTGCAGTGAAGCCGCTCAAAATCTACATCACATTAGTCATCTAACAGACTCCCATCCAGAGTGACCCACAGAAGCAACCAGGGTCAACGCCGACCAGGGCACATCCAGGGCACAACCAGGGCACATCGACAGATCTCCCACAAGGTCAAAAATGGGGACCCAAACCAGGGACCCATCAGCCACCGGCCCAAGCTCCCAACCGCTAGGCAACCAGCCCTCCAAGATCCACCCCACAGTTCCCCAAGAGCTGCTCCTCAACCATCCGAGATCCCCCCCCCCACAGTCCCCTCCTTAAGAAAAATAAAATAATTCCCCCCCCCCAGACCCACCCCCAATGCACCAGCAACCAACAAAATGAACAAAAGAGAAAAAAGACAAAGACAAAGGAAAACAGAAAACCACAATGCAAAAACTAAAATACATAAAGAACAACAAAAATCAGAACAGCAAGGCAGACTGAATATGTTTGTGTGCATGTATGGCACTATTTACATGTGTGTATGTGTGTGTGTCCATGTATGTGCACATGTGTGCATTTGAATGAGAGTGTGTGTATATGCTCGTGTACAAACACCTGCACGGCATCAGCCTCAGGCAAACAGGCATTAGCTGTAACAACACTTCCCCTCTGTGTCATTCAAACTTACTTTTATTATGTTTTATTTTGACTTTATTTTTGGACTTTTATCTTTGACCATCATTCTATCCCCCGCACAGCAACTCCACTCCCACTTGTCTCCAATGCGACATCCCAACACTCAGCTTCCCTCAGCCCATCCCACCTATCTCTGCTGGCCACCCTCTTTGGATTTCTACGCAGCATATATCTTTCAACTATGCTGTGATGTTTAACATACAATTTGAATCTATCTAATCAAATAGAATCCACAGAATGCGAGTTGAAGATAAATACTTTTACTAAGAGTATTAGTAATTTGGTAATTGACTGACACTGTCTCTCCAGATCTCCCAACAATACTAGGGTCAATTTTAGATCAATGTTATGCATTTTCCGCCATTCCTGAACCTATTATGAGAAACAGCCTACCTGAGGGCAATACCAAAACAAAAGGTCCATTGATTCTGTATCCTCATAATAAAATCTGCAGAGCTGCGATGATTGTATGCCCTATTCAACTTTTTGTTGGTGGCAAGAATTCTGTACAAGAATTTTAGCTGAAAAGCACAAAGTCTTGAATCTTACCTTGTTTTATACAGTTGAAGTCGGAAGTTTACATACACCTTAGCCAAATACATTTAAACTCAGTTTTCACAATTCCTGATATGTAATCCTCGTAAAAATTCCCTGTCTTAGGTCAGTCAGGATCACCACTTTATTTTAAGAATGTGAAATGTTAGAATAATAGTAGAGAGAATGATTTGTTTCAGCTTTAATTTCTTTCATGACATTCCCAGTGGGTCAGAAGTTTAAATTCAACCAATTAGTATTTGTTAGCATTGCATTTAAATTGTTTAACTTGGGTCAAATGTTTCGGGTAGCTTCCCACAAGCTTCCCACAATAAGTTGGGTGAATTTTGGCCCATTCCTCCTGACAGAGCTGGTGTAACTGAGTCAGGTTTTTAGGCCTCCTTGCTCGCACACGCTTTTTCAGTTCTGCCCAAAAATGTTCTATAGGATTGAGGTCAAGCCATTTTGCCACAACTTTGGAAGTATGCTTGGGGTTATTGTTAATTTGGAAGACCCATTTGCGACCAAGCTTTAACTTCCTGGCTGATGTCTTGAGATGTTGCTTCAATATATTCACATAATATTCCGCCCTCACGATGCCATCTATTTTGTGAAGTGCTTTTAGAGAGAGGTTTAGTATTTTCAGTTCATATTCATTATATAGATCATTATATAGTTTGGAACGCTTTATCTTGTCATAATTAGGTTTTAGTCCGGAGAGTCCAGAAAAGTTATCCTTTTATGGAGGTGGTCCCTGTACAGGGACCGCTCAGCGGAAATTTCAGAGCGCCACCTATAGTACTTTACTTAGTACTCGATAAATCTCAAACTTTCATAAAAATACACATGCAAGGTACTGAATTAAAGCTACACTCGTTGTGAATCTAGCCACCAAGTCAGATTTGTAAAATTATTTTCGGCGAAAGCATGAGAAGCTATTATCTGATAGCATGCACCCCCCAAAATACCAGCACGACACGTAAACAACAGATTTTGCGGTAGCCAGCGCTACCCAAAACGCAGAAATAAAATATAAAACATTCATTACTTTGGACGAGCTTCTTTGTTGGCACTCCTATATGTCCCATAAACATCACAATTGGGTCTTTTTCCCGATTAAATCCGTCATTGTATACCCAAAATGTCATTTGCTGAAGGCCAGTCTGATGCTGCAAAAAGTCCATTTACAAGACGCAACGTCACTTTTTAAAATTACAAAAGTCGCCTATAAACTTTTACAAATCACTTCAAACAACGTTTCTAAACCAACTTTAGGTATTAATAAACGTTAATGATGTATCAAATTGATCACGGGGCGATCTGTATTCGATAGCAGCAAGTCTGGAAATCATCGTCCATTTTTTCAGTTTCACAACATACTGTGGTGCGCCTCAAGAAAGGAGGGTTCTATTCGTGTTGTAACCAAGGATAAATGAGTCAGAAATTGACAGCAATGGGGACTGTAGGCGTTTACAGGGGATTCGCATATATTTTCTCTCGTCTTAAACAATTCATTGAATGGCGGACGAATATTTTTTGTTTTGTTTTTGGTAAACAGTTTTACCAGGGATTTTTACTCCTAAACACGTTCTGTTATAGCCACAGACCCGATTTAACCAGTTTTAGAAACTTCAGAGTGTTTTCTATCCACACATACTTATCATATGCATATACTATATTCCTGGCATGAGTAGCAGGACTTTGAAATGTTGCGCGATTTTTAACAAAAAGCTGCGAAAATTCACATCATCCATAACAGGATTTATCTAGATCTTCAGTGAGACATTGCATGGATCTAGCTTGCGGACTTAATATATATCATCGGCATACATGGACACCTTTGTCATTAAGCCTTGAATTTCTAATCCTCTAACTATTCTTGTTATTTGATCTGATTTTAATAGCTAGCATTTCGATGGCCATAATGAATAGATGTGGTGACAGCGGACACCCTTGTTTAACTGCTCTTGACAATTCAAAACTCTCTGAGAAGTAGCTGCTATTTATTATTTATGTCTCGGATTGCTATACATTAATTTGAGCCATTTTATAAGAGAATCACAAAAATTGAAAAAAATCAACTATAAATACCAGGCATGGTTTCTTAGATGTTTCGTGTTGTTCTATTATTTCTAGTAGTTGTCGTATATTATCTCCAATGTATCGTCCATGTAAAAAACCTGTCCGATCAGGATGAACAATACCTGATAAAACCTTTTTAATTCTGAGTGTTATGCGTTTCGCTAGTATTTTTACATATATATATATATATATATATATTGCATTTTTGCAATATTGAAGTGTAAGAGGCCTCCAATTTTTTCGATAGACTGGATATTTATATTTGCCCTCTGGGTCTTGTTTTAATAATAGTGAAATCAGACCTTCCTACTGAGTACCTTACAGACTAACATTTCTATAGGAGTAGTTAAAACAATCTAACAATGGAGCTTTGAGTATATTAAAAAAGGCTTGATATACCTCTACCTCTATTCAGTGTCTTTATCATTGGGTCAGTGCCACTTTTGTTTGTTTTGGGACAATAATTTCCTCCTCCAGGTTAGATGGACATCATATCGTATTTGTGTCTACCCTTTTTGTAGGCCGGTTATGTGGATCAGACAATGTTGTTTTTTATTGATCTGTTTCTCAGTGACAGCAGAGTAGGCTACCCTGTCATTTTTGTAGTAGGCCTATTAAAATAATTGTGTGAGTGCACTTGGGTGTCCCTTACCGGTAAGAAATGTAATCTACTTTCACCCCTGGTTAAACTGTAATCATGATAAGCTCCAGCACAACCTGCTATCAGACGATAGATATGGATATATAGGATATAGAGGTAGGACAACTCCCAGACGTAGTGAGTCTTTTTAGCCTTTGAATCCGGATCATTTCTTGTTTCTGTTTGAAAGTCCAGTACATACAGTATAGTTACCACTTTGAGAGCTGATCTACACATAATTTTGAATGTATTAATATGGAGTTATTTGGTATTAAGAGAGGCAGTGGTAGGCTACGCTGACTGTGAGTGTGTGTTACTGTTAACCCGTCCTCGGGGCAGATTAGATGCTGGGGCGTCCTCCACCAAACCCTGCTGATGAGACGGGAGAATTGGCACTATATACAACAATACCACTGTCACACTCACTGCTACATAATGAAATTGTGTGTGTGTGGCAAAATACCCCAGTAACAGATGTGATGGTGACATCTTAGGCATTTTTCATCATGTGTCAGTCTTTGATAATAGAAGGGGATCTTACAACCCATGATTAAACCACCCAGAAGATCATTATGTCGTGTAAGGTACGGTGTGTGTGGACAGGACTGATATATGAAATGTCAATCTTGTGGAGAGCACACACTTACAAGTCAATACTGGTAAAGGATACATGACAATATATTCCATATCTCTCCAATGAGGATAATGCCCTGAGAATATTTTATTTCACTGACCGAAGATCTACATTTAAATTACACCAGAGAAGTAAGAAATCTCTACCAGTATGATGACAGATAAACACAGCTCACTGTACACATTACCAGCACAATAACCATCACTGGAGCTTTATAGGCTATTTCCAAATATACAGTGTAATACAATTTTAGATACAGTATGTCCAGAATATTCCCTTTACTTTATTGGCTAATTAATCTTAGAGACAGGCCAGTTCTGTTTGAAAAATGAATCAATGGATTGTTTCAATGCGTGTCGATGAAATCCCAGAAAATGTAAATTTTCAAGGGTCAATTAGGTCCTTTGCTTCTCGTGGTACAAATGTTGCTTCTTTAATGGAAACCTGGCTGCCACTCTTAGAGTAATATCAATATCAGTGGTCATAGATCATTTATAACACGATACACCACAGCTGTGTGTTGGGTTTACAGAGAGAGAGAGAGAGAGAGATGGGGGAAGGGGAGAGAGAGAGAAAACAGGAGAGAGAGATGGGGGAAGGGGAGAGAACACACCATTGAATGTCCCAAGCCATTAGAACAAGGGATATTTCTGGTTGACTGAGCAATTCATTCTCGACATGTCACATTGAATTTCTTCCATTATAAAACACTGCTGCCTTCTCTACTCTAAAGGCAGATTGCCTGCTCCTGTTTCACCCAGTAAAATATTGCCTCTCCCTCAAACAATCTTTTTTATCCTAGTTATGAGGAAATTCAGAACATAAGATTGATCTGTCTGTGTTCATAATGTGGACTGATTATTTGAAATAGTCTCACATTATTTTATTAGATGGATAAATATTGAAAACCCTAATGTTATCATGCCATCCTTATGAAATACATGTATACCATCCTTGTATAAAATTATAAATTGTAAGCCTTACATTTGTTCACATTTTAAAAGAAATAAGTAATCCAAATCCATTGACAGTAAAGACAGTCTGTGTACTGTCATTTTATGACATGGTTTCTGGTGTTGTACATCACACACCTGTCCATTTTCTCTGTTATTGATGTGGTATTGGACATTAAAAAGAGAATCCATCTGTAACTGTCACCATGTATGGGGCTTTAGTGCTAAAGTCTGTTTTTCACTGAACCTGCCCCATGACACATGGAGTAAAGAGTAGGATTGAGTCTCTTCTATCTGTCGACCAGCGGTATCATATCCTCTCATCCTCAGCAACATCTTGTGGTTAGCTGTTAGCTCCACCACTTCACAGCATCTCTCTTTTAGGAGCCAGGCTTTATTCTGTGACTCAGACAGTTCTGACAGCCCTGCAATACAGATTGATGTTGCCCAGATAGAACCGGGAAGGAAAGAATGCCAATTATGTCTGCCTCAGAGAAACACATGTCTGTGTGTGACGATACAAAGGCCTCCTCACTACATTGTTATCATTCTCAATAACCCAAACAGTGTTTGGGAGTAAATTGACTGTCTGCAGACATCTTTCCCTCTATCGTCTTCTTCTCCTTTCTGTCTTCCACCTCTATTCTATAATGAATCTTTCTCTCTGTTGCTTTGGGTAACATGGAGTCTTTCTTTCTACAAGAAATTGAATCACAGATAAAAAAAATATATATAGTTGTTGGACACGAGTTTGCAGATTGAATACTATTGATACACACGCAAGACATCGTTGTACGAGAATTGGGTTTATATACAGTAAACAAACATGTATGCTTAAACCATGCTTGAATGGTTGTCTTTATCTACAATAATCAGATACATGAACTAAGACAAACAAGAGAAGTTGTTAGTTCTGGATAAGTGCAAGCCCTTTATCTGTGGGTAGTTGACAGCATTCTGTATATGGGATTTATCATACATTATGTTCTAAACAGAGAATGATCTAAAAGCTATTATTATTCCAAAACCCTCATTCCATCACTTAAGAGCACATTTTGGATAGTGTCCAAGTTGTAGTCTGAATATGCTCTCATCTCTGTTAGTCGTCATTAGAATAACAAAGGTCACATGACATAGATCTCCATGATATGTACACTATTCAAATGACTAGTCAGAAGCCTATAGCTGACTACTGAAAATATAATAAACCATAAACATCAAATCCTGTACTTGTCCAAATAACACACTAACACACAATGGGCGGGGTGACTCTGAATGTATCTGACTGAGCCTGATCTTTCTGTGCTAATGGAAATGACAGTTGTTAGAGACAGACAGAGACAGTAGCAGTAGGATCCTGGCTAAGATCCAGATCCATCCACCCCTCTGGTTGCATCCCAAATAGCACCCTATCCCCTAAATAATGCACTACTTTTGATGAGAGCCCTAAGGGTTCTGGTCAGAAGTAGTGCACTAAATAGAGAATATGGTGCAATTTGGGACTCTCCCTCTGTTGTTCCCCTGTCTAAACATGGCTGCCCTCCCTTTCTCCTGACCGAGCCAGTTCTCACAGAGCTTAATATGACACTCCACTGATGTCATGGCAACCCTAACGCCACACGGTAATTACTGCTGTGGAAATCAAATATCTGTATTGGGAATCAGATTAGATTGCTTGTCATAGAAAAACACTACCAATTTGTTCTGACTTGTTAGTTATATTACCATACAAGATACAACCTAATCTGTTTGTGCCCTCAACAGTGGAGCTACTATTTACCTCAGCATGTTGCTTGTGTTTAGGAGCGATACACATAGAAATAGAATTACAGATGTAGGATTTTAATTTGATCACCCCGTTGCAGAACAACTTTCCTGCCATTTCAAACTTGATTTTCCCTTACGAGAAATGTATCAACCCCTACAAAAAATGTCCATTAATTATAATCCACATAATAACTAATATTTCCTGTTGCTCCAGGATTATTTTGTTTCTGTTGCAAACTGGCTCAAATTAGGATCCTACATCTGTACATAATTTGAATAGAATGACAGTCAGATAGAATAACATTAGTCAAATAGAATGGCATGAGTCCAGAGGACAGGATTCTATTCCATTATATCAGTAGGAATGACAGAATGTTGAGTTAAATGATAGCACGCCGAATTAGGATTGAATTTAACTACTTGCTACAAATCAAATATGTGTCACTCAAACAGGGACAAGTCTGGGGCTTTCTTTTCTGGCAGACTCATCGATTTCAGCAAATGACACATTTACATAAAACAGAATATGAAGTCACATTTTGTTTTACACTTGTGTTGACATTTAATTCAAAAGACAACGGGCCAAGAGGCCAACTCCATTCTCAGGCTACTGTTTAATGTGTTTGAATGGCTTTCGTAAAGACAAGCCCTGATCTCATTTAGATAATGGCCAGAAAAGTGGATTCATAATTGTTTTGTAGTTTAATGTATTATGTTGTAAAAAATCTGGTTCAACGCCAACAGGAAAACATATCAAGATGAGACATTTATACAACCAAGTAGGCAGTGCTATTCTATTGCTCTTCTATCTATTGAAACAGTACAATTAAAGGGTCCCTTTCCCAGACCAGAGTCCATACCATATCACATATCATTTCCATGTGATCAGATTGCATTTCCTCAATGCTCAGGGACCAACACTACAGTAATATTCAAGGCCACGGTAGAAGCACAAAATAAATACACCATTCAACAGCTATCTCTACTGGACACCTATGGGTAAGATAAAGTCTTCATGTATTGTTTTAAATGAGCTTCAGATTAAGCCAGCCTACAGCCGCTAGACTCCTGTGAGCTTTTCTATCCAACGGGCAATATGTAATATTCAACGTACAAGGCAGAACAGCTAACAGCAAACAGCCCTCAAGCTGTGCAATAGTGAGGGGTGAGTAGTGTTCAACTGCAGTGTTGCATAAATATTGATGAGATTCCTAGCTACAAACCTATGATATAAACATCAGAATAAGACCAGTGACAGCCATTAGAGAGTGGTCACACTGAATCAAACAGAATAGCCTGTCTTTGATGCCAGTTGTCAGCATTATCACTGCCATTAGTGGACACATAAGAGGAGAAAATAATTTTCTAAATAGACTCTGACTCTGGAACTCTGGCCTTAGATTAAAAAAAATGTGCAGCACCTTTCATGTGTGCTATGGAGATGAGAGGGTTTAGCAGCCAGGGACCCTGGCAACTCCACACTCCACAAAAAAGGTTATTAGGCTGTCCCCATAGGATAACCTTTTTTGGTTCAAGGTAGAACTCTTGGGTTCCATGTAGAACCCTCTGTCAAAAGGGTTCTACCTGGAACCAAAAAGGGTTCTCCTATGGGGACCGCCGAAGAACCCTTTTAGGTTCTAGATAGCACTTTTTTCTATGTTAAAGTGATGCCAACACTGACTATTTTTATTTTACCTTTATTTTACCAGGGAAGACATATTGAGACCTAGGTTTTTTTTTATGTGCCCTGCGCAATACAACACAAATATACACGTTATACACAAAATATACACATACTGTACCAGTCAAAAGTTTGGACACACTAGGATTTTTCTTTATTTTTATTCTGAGTTGTCAGTGGCCGTGTTATTATGGGAGTGGCTGTAACCTTTCAACCAAATATCCTGGTGTTTGTGCTTCAACACCCTCAGTGGCTGTCGAGGTCTGTCAGTCACCACCTCTTCAGTACCTACAAACTGAGACGAGGATATCGGTCTGTGATATCGCAAAGTGTTTCACCAGTGGGAGTCATCGGGTCAGTTGCTGGACTGACGCCATTAGTGTCATTGTCAGGGTTGACCGTCCCCCACAAAGCGAAAGGTGTATCATTGGAAGCAGAGTATACTCTGCGCATCAATGTTTTTCTTGCTGAGACGGCCGCAGTGCTTGTGGAAGTGTCCGAAGGGCAAGAGAAGTTCATCTCAACTACCATATTGCACGAATGCAAGGAGGAGGGAAGTTGCTCATTCACAGAGACAGCTGGCTCGAAATCATGACAAGAATTGTCAATCAGATTGGCTGATGGAATGTGTCGAGATATTGCAATATCTCCTTGGATCGGATTCTGCACCAAGAGGTTTTTAAACGTCTTTTTCCCAAGGGGTGCATTTGACAGATACCCCTTGTGAATGACTGCGTTGCAGCTAGAGTAAGAGGAAGACAGTGTGGTCAGTGGAGAAGGCACTGTAGCATGTGACCATACCTGGTTGGTTTTCCAATCCATCAATGGGAGTAACCGATCCATCAAGTCTGCTCCAAGTAGCAGGGGTACAGTTTCGAGGCTGGTAACATACACAGGGTGAACGAGCGATACATCCTGGAAGTGTAGTTTCAGCATGACTCTCAATGTGAGAGGCGAGGAAGTCTGAGTGACCCCTTGAAGTGTAGTGTCGCATCGTTCCACTTTTAACCAATGTTTAGTTGGCTTCAAAGCCCTTTTTAGATCATCAATGTTTGAGAGATGAGTGATATTGTCGCACCCGAATCAATTAGCGCATGACAAATTAAGCAGTCCTCCAGGACTGTTTCCAGGTATGGGCGTTTCGATTCGTGTTTAGTGGACATATTCCCCACAAAGTGGAGTGGTCGTTCGCAACGACGTGATGTATCAATTCTGTTCAAGGTGGAAGCAGACCGACTTTTCCGATTTTGAGTGGGCTTGGCTTTAACGAAGCGTATTACTTTCTTCGCAACCTTTGTATCAGAGTCTATAAACAAAGCCCGTGGGCTTGTTTCTTGATCAAGCGGGCCCTGGATAGGGTCTTGAATGAGAGCGGGAGAGATTTGAATTTTAACGTCCTTGCTATGGGTGTTAATTCCTGCGGACCTGGTTTCCCCGTCTAGTCCTTGTGGCTTATCTTTTACCCTTTTCTCAAATGTTTCTCGCTTTAGTTCTTCACGTAGTGGATCTGCTGGAGGACATTGGTCTACGTTTTGATCATCCTTCAACCCTTTGTTAACCTTGTGCTCTGACACTTTGTGTGGGTTGGGTGCAGGAACGTAGTGAACAGGTCGATTGTAGTGGTAGTCGTTTTGATGGCGACGTACTTTACACTAATTTCGACCGTGGATGTTATTGGAATCATGGTTTCGTGGTAGAAACTGTTGTTTGCGTCATCTCTTAACGCTCCAATGCCTGATCATGCACCCTCTAACTGGAGTGAGTGCTCCTGGTCAAACTTCAAAACCGAGTGGTCAGGGCTCTTAGCGTTGCGAACTTTTGATGCCTCAAAAGCTGTGCTTGCAAGCTCTCTGAGTTGTAAGATAGGCAAGCCAATGTGGTCTGCAGGGCCCATTTAGGTAATGAAGGTGGGATACATGTTCGACAGGAACATTTGTTTAAATGGTAACAGATCTTCCATGCCTGTTTCAGTGAGTAGGCCAAAGTAAGCTGAACGAAGCCTATGATAGTAAGCTTGTGGGTGTTCATTCCGAGCTTGTTTGACCGTGTTAGTCAGTGAGCTATCGTGTTTGCGAGTCGCAGAACAACTGAATTCTAATTTCAAAGCTGTGGCAAGGTTAGCGTAGTCATTTAGCACGTGTTGCTGTTGTAGACGAATGAACCTCGTCACGTGTCTATTCGATGTTCGCTTCAACAGGTAAACCCTGTCAGAAACCGTAGCGTTCGGGTAGCCATCCAACGCGTCCTCCATGTCAGCTAGGAACGTTTCAGTATCGTTTGGCTGACCTGGAACGGGGTCAAAGGTGGGGAAATTCTTGACGAGTTTGTCAAGGTATTCTGCGTCAAGCGGGCGGAGAGGGTTGGCTTCATCCTTTGTGGAAAGTGGGGCCGAAAGGCCAAGAGGAGAAGCCAAGCTTTGGCCAAGAGGAGCCATATTACTCAGGGTCGAATGGCCGAGAGGAGAAGACTAAGGGACACTTAATGGAGGCAATGTCTGAAACCTATCGTCTTCATTCCTTTGAGTACATGGCTCCGGTTGCTTGGAAGGGTAGTCTCTCTGAGGAGTGTGACCATTCTGGATTTCCTCCAGATGGTACCTAAGGGTGGTATTCTGCTGCATTGCAGAGTCCACTTGAGCGCTTAGAGTACTGATTTTGGACACGTGAGTGTCGCACTTGCTCCTTTCGGTCTCAAACTTATCTGTCATGGTTTGCAGATAGAGGTCTTGAGTATGGAGTGAGAGATTCAGTGATGAGATTTCTTCCGCTTGCTTAGAAATCAGGATTTCCATCTTCATCACCCGAGTTCTCTCATCATTCATTTGGTCAGCGACTTCAATGAGTTCTGCTGATTTGTCATCCAACTTAGTCATTGTGTTCATCAATTGATTGTCTTTGGTCTGCAGAATTTTGAGTAGAACCGTGTTACTCTGAGTAACGTTCAACAAAACTGCCTGCATGTTATCAAATTGCGCGCTCTTGTTTGTAGATAACTCAACAGATTTATCTAGTTTGGAGTGGACTACCTCGTATTTAGTTTTGGCTAAATCGAGTTGTTCCTGGAAACAATGATTTTGTTGAAGAGTTTGTGCTCGTTCATCGTCATAAGCATTTGAAATTACTTTTAATTGTTCAGATTTCAAACGCAGTTCCTTGACTAGCAGATGTTTTCATTTCCTGCTTTTGTCAATAGTTGCTCAGTTCTCTCCACCTGTCCCCTCATGTTAGCCATGTCTGGCACGTGCTTCAGCTGTGCACTGTGGTATTGGACCGATGCCACATTTTTATGCCGATACATCAGTGCAAAAGTGGGGAGAACTGTCACAAAGCCTATGGTTGATTTTGGAGACTGTTCGCATTTTCGGCTAATGGCATAATTAGGGTTGGTATCGCTGCTGAAGTCAGAGATCAATCCTTTTATGGGTGGAGGTTCACTAATTAGCGGAGGAGTGGTGACCACCTCCTTTGATAGCTTGCACATTATTAGAAACATTTTCTTTCAATGTTTGGGTTTGGAATTCATTGGAAGCTGATGAACTATCAGTACTGTACCAGTAATGTGGAAGTTGGACGTGAATGAATTTGCAAAAGCAAATTGAATTAATTCATCAATGCCAATGATTAATTCTACCTGGGTAGGCTATCTGGGTATTAAACTCTAATTAACCTGAGAAGTTCCTTCATCTAGGTTAATATGAGAAGTTTAAAAGTGTCTCATTTGATTGGAAGAACATTAAGTTATGTTCAACAATTTAACTTATTAAATTGAATGAGATGATATTCCATACAATCTCCATTGACTGGATATCATAAGTGTAAACAGTAGATCAAATGTTGGAAACATTCAACACTGTGGCACTTCTCCCTAAGGCCGAAACCACATGGGATTCCCGCTGGGGCGGGACTTCTGTCAGTACTGGATTACTGAATGGTTTTTCAAAAACCAAATTTTACTGAATAGACCTGTATAGGCTATTTGGGAATTAAACTTTAACCTTATTTAGAAAACTCATCAATTTGGATATTATTTAAAATATCTATTTCAGAATGCAAAAAGCCAGATTTACACTTATTAGTTCAATTGGATAAGACATTGATATCCATCTTGATATCATAAGTAATGACTTGAGTGTGAGCTGAGTAATTCTTCATGAACGAATATACTGGGCACATGTCAGTGGTCAATGATTCCACACACTGAAATCAAACGGAACTACATGGGCCGGGACTTCCGTTCCACAAGGCAGAGCAATTTCAACGTGGCATAAGGGGAAAAAATTGCTATTTTCCCTTGTTAGCTTCAGCATGCAAGCTAAACCCTTCCTTGTGCCTGAAAATGCAGCACATAGGATTCCCTTGGCAACAGAAAGGTTTTACTTATAACGTATTATGTTCAAACCCTTTCCGGCGTTTTTTGACTATGTTTTAACTGGAACTCACGGCAAACAAGGAAATGCACCTTGGTCAACTCGCGAGAGAGACAGAGATATATATCGCTGGTCAAGGAAATGCATCTTGGTCAACTCGCGAGAGAGACAGAGATATATATCGCTGGTCAAGGAAATGCACCTTGGTCTACTCGTGAGAGAGACAGAGATATATATCGCTGGTCAAGGAAATGCACCTTGGTCAACTCGCGAGAGAGACAGAGATATATATCGCTGGTCAAGGAAATGCACCTTGGTCAACTCGCGAGAGAGACAGAGATATATATCGCTGGTCAAGGAAATGCACCTTGGTCTACTCGTGAGAGAGACAGAGATATATATATCGCTGGTCAAGGAAATGCACCTTGGTCTACTCGTGAGAGAGACAGAGATACATATCGCTGGTCAAGCGTATATCTCCTATAGAAATTAATAATGACCGAGCCTAGCCTACCCGCGTCTGAAACCCGCCAGGCAGAAATAGTCCTGCATTTGGCCAAAAGCTCTATTTCTCAGATTTCTATAATTCGCTTTCTCGGCCCTCATTCAGAAATGTATTCGCTTACGTTACCCACTGACTACGTCAGCGAACAACACAGAGGCGGGGGAATCTTCAGCACTCACACATACAATAATGCTTGTCTACCACTCCAAAAATATTATGTAATCTGTTTTTCAATTTTATACAGGCTGAATCAAAATGAAAGCCTCATTCTATTTTAGATTCCTATCAGGGGGCTCCAATTATGTTGACTTAACCCAGACGTGCGGCCTAGTTCCATAAATGTTCAAATCGTTTCCGGATCATCGAACAATGGTAAATTCTTAGATTACAGAGTATACTCTTGGCTAACAAGTTGAATCAGCAATACAAAATTGGGTTGAATTATTTATTTACTAAATACCTAACTAATCACACAGACTTACACATACACACAATTAATCATAATTGATTACAAATTACGTCATAAAGGAAAACGTCCCTGGCGGGCGGAACAGATATGACAGCTTGTTACACAAAGGAAAAGGGGCAGGGTTTGAGTGAAAGAGCGGGAAGACTGAGGAACAAAGGGAAGAAGCTGTGCTATCGTAAATACAGTATCTTATGCATTCTAAATTACCGCCCATTTGGAAAAGGAAAATGCAATAAATATTTACTCTGAGCTGCGCTTCGGTAGGTTGGTGGTAGATGGAAGGCCGTGTTGCCCAACCGAGTCCTTTGAAGAATGTCTCAAGTTGTCAATTGGATACGTCGTAGTAACGTCGTTGTGTGGTAGACAGAATACTCTGTCTGTTCCTTCCTAACCTGCATTTACAGCTGCGGTTGCTAACTTAACGGCTAGGCTATCAGTCCAGTGTTAATTTGCTAAATTGTAATCACTAGCTACTATGGCTTATTGATTGCCTTACCTCCTCACGCCATTTGCATACAACATATCAACTTTTTTCTATTGTGTTATTGACTGTACGCTAGTTTATTCCATGTTGTAACTCTGTGTTGTTGTTTGTGTCACACTGCTTTGCTTTATCTTGGCCAGGTCGCAGAACTTGTTCTCAACTAGCCTACCTGGTTAAATAAAGGTGAAATAAAAAATAAAATAGAGGGACAATTGAGTGCTAAGTACCAGGCAGTTAGCAAGTTTGATAGGCTACTAATGACCATCAGCAGCTTCAGAGCTTGGAGAAGCCTAGTTGCCACGACTAAATGGTCACGTGGAATTTGACTGAGGTCATGACTCGTGACCGCCGGTATGGCGGTAATATGGTCACCATAACAGCCCTAGTAGGGCCTTGTCATTCTTTTAGCACTGTTGTACAAACTGAACAGGAACATGTTGCCATGAAAGTCACTAGCAGAATTCATTGCTTACCATTATGGCAGAAAGAATGCGTTGACACACATACTTGAATTTCAGACAACAATAGGATCAATGTAGATGGGTATTTATGCAGGAGGGTGACAGAAAGCCTGTAAACATGCTAATTTGCTTAGTTAACGATGAGATGAAGAGAATACATTTTCATTCAGGGCACTGATGGGGAACAGACTACACAAAGACGTGACAAAGCAAATTGTGGCAGAATAATTGATTTAATTTACCAAAATGGCAACCCCAAACTATCCATCAAAAGAGGATGTGGGTAGAAATCTCATTATGCTGTAGAATTTGGAAAATAAGCTCTTTGGGAGATAGCTATTTCTTATTTTACCTCAAGACAATCTTTGGTTTCTTGTCTCTGTCAATATTGTGGGTAGGACAGATTGTATACAAAGAAGTGCAGGCGTTACCCTTATACAAAAATACCATGTAAAAGTGTCAGATAATAGGATTATTTTCCTTTAGTATCACACTGACATTAATATGAAGCCCTTGTGGAGGGATCTCACAATTATATGTTTTACACACAAATTGCTGAAAGCCTTGTGAAATATGAAATTATTATAAAAACACTGAATTATATAATGTAATTACTTCCCCGAGTTTTTACAGAATGTCAATCAGCATCATATCTCTGCATCATTTAATGGGATATTGAAATATCCTCTTCCAGCATGAGTCACTGGAGGCTGCTCTACTAATTAGTATGAATGACGAGCGCTAAGATTACTAATGCTGCTGAGGACAGGTTTTAATTGAGAATAATATAATGAAGTATCCTGTAGATTTGTCAGAGTTCTCTAGATTACTTTTCATTGGTCTACTTGGGGGTTATGAGAGGGGTAGCTAGTGTTATTTAGGTCCTGTATACAGTAATAACTGTATAATAACATAAGATTAACAGTAACAGTGGTTACTGTGTAACATGTTACTTATAAACAATATTTTTGTAATTGTTTAAAAAGGCAGGGGGAATCAATTTGTAGAGGTTGCAATTGCAATCTTCTTAATGTACTGTATGTGTGACTCGAATAGGGGATGGCTTACTTTGAATGATTAAACTGTCTCTGAAAATAAATACAATGCTGGCCACTTAGGAGGGAACTCAAGTCATGCATATTAATTAGGGTGCTAGTATGCACTGCATTTTGGGATGGGGTGGGGCTGAGTGGAATGGAGTTTCAGTACCTTAGTATAGAACATCATTCAATGCAAATTTAATAGGTTTCTGGTAGACATCATTATTGAAAAGCTACACATTCTAGAGACAGATTCATCTCCCATTTCATCTTCATGTTTGAACATTTCAACAACAGTCAATGAAAATAACTGTTTCAGTAACAAATAGTTCCTAGAAACTGTCCTTTGAGGCGTTAATGGTATTACATATGTTCAAATGCAAATGTAGGTTCCGCGGATATGATTCAGCATTGCAAGAAATGTTACACAAACATGCCCTGTGACATCACCGCATAGGCCTATCACCTTAGAGGAAGAGGATGGTTCAGTTTTGCTTTAATCTTCAATCTTCTCATCATTACTGAGTAGTGTAATAGAGGCAATGGTCCCCAAGAGCATGGCATGAAACGCAAAAACAGCACAGCACATCTAAATCTATCTCCTGCAAGATGAACAATGCTGGATGCTAGATATACTCAGGCTAAATGGTACCCTATTCCCTATATTGTGCACTATTTTTGACCAGGGCCAATAGGGCTATGGTCAAAAGTAGTGCGGTATATAGAGGATGGGGTGCCATATGGGACGTCATGTACCAGTCAGAACCAAGTCCTCCGGTTGCATTTAAAACAGACAATCAGCTCAGGAGACATTCAGGTTGGACTGGAAATATTATAGCCGTATGAAAGGCAATAAGCTCATGTCAGACTGCATCATGACAATTATTTTTTTTTTTAAACACACATTCCTTTTTTTAGAACACTGTAGCTGCATTTACAAAGGCAGAGCAATTCTGATCGTTTTCCCAATTATGGGCAAAGGATATGATCTGATTGGTCAAATGACTGTAAATCATGGCACAGTATCTTCTTCTGTGGTGGAGGTATTCAAAAGGAGGTAGGGATTAGAAAGATGCTTAATGACTGTCCACAGCTCAGGAGGCTGTCTCTTTCTCTCTGTGGGGTTTGGGTCTGCATTATCCACTTCATGTTCACTCCTCAGTGGCTAGCTGCAGGCCACTATTTATCTCCTAGGAGTGTGTGTCAGGGAGGTGTATATGTGTGTGAACTGACTGAGTGATCACCAACAGTGCACTAATAGAAAACTGTCATTTATATGTTAATCTTGGGTATAATTAACAGTAAAATACAGTGAAACGGTGAACTGCAGCATTCTGTAAAGAATTGCTGTATTTAAAATGGTACAGTAATTCAGTCCCACAGAATACAGTACCATACTGTATTATTGGAGCAGCAAAAACCTTTGACCAGTAGTGGGTGCATGTTATTGTTGTTTCTGGGTTATTAACATGTTTTTTGGCTAAATTTGTTGCACCCGTGAGTGAGAGTGCTGTACCAATTTAAATCATATGTGGTAGTAGTGCCCCATCAATTTAAATTGTATAGGGGACAGATTGGAGTGGCAGCAAGTCTTCAACTTTTAATGGTTGAACAATTTGCCATGTCCTTGTTTTTTTTTGCATTGTAGTTGCTGCCAAGTGGAAGCTTTTGTTCAGGCCTCTAGAAGTGCAAGTGATATAAAACACCAAATATCCATTGATATGCTGTGTTAAAACATTACCTAGCAGCCAACCTGCTGCATTCCCATATAATTAAAGTAAAATACTGAAATAGAAATCTCCTCTCAATGAATTTAATTTATTCATCCATTCATTAATTACAATTACAGTAAAATGAAGTCCCTTCTACAGTATTACTAGACACTACTTGTTGTGATATTACTGAGATTACAGTAGGTGTCCTACAATATAAAATACACAAACTAACTTCAAATCAAAATCAAATCAAAGGTATTTGTCACATACACATGGTTAGCAGATGTTAATGCGAGTGTAGCGAAATGCTTGTGCTTCTAGTTCTGACAATGCAGTAATAACCAACGAGTAATCTAACCTAACAATTCCAAAACGACTATGTTATACACACAAGTGTAAAGGGATAAAGAATATGTACATAAAGATATATGAATGAGTGATGGTACAGTACGGCATAGGCAAGATGCAGTAGATGGTATCGAGAACAGTATATACATATGAGATGAGTAATGTAGGGTATGTAAACAAAGTGGCCTAGTTTAAAGTGGCTAGTGATACATGTATTACATAAAGATGCAGTAGATGATATAGAGTACAGTATATACATATACATATGAGATGAGTAATGTAGGGTATGTAAACATTATATTAAGTAGCATTGTTTAAAGTGGCTAGTGATATATTTTAGATCAATTTCCATCAATTCCCATTATTAAAGTGGCTGGAGTTGAGTCAGTGTATTGGTGTATAGATGCCACTCAATGTTAGTGGTGGCTGTTTAACAGTCTGATGGCCTTGAGATAGAAGCTGTTTTTCAGTCTCTCGGTCCCTGCTTTGATGCACCTGTACTGACCTCGCCTTCTGGGTGATAGCGGGGTGAACAGGCAGTGGCTTGGGTGGTTATTGTCCTTGATTATCTTTATGGCCTTCCTGTGACATCGGGTGGTGTAGGTGTCCTGGAGTTCAGGTAGTTTGCCCCCAGTGATGCATTGTGCAGACCTCACTACCCTCTGGAGAGCCTTGCGGTTGTGGGCGGAGCAGTTGCCGTGCCAGGCGGTGATACAGCCCGACAGGATGCTCTCGATTGTGCATCTGTAGAAGTTTGTGAGTGCTTTTGGTGACAAGCAGAATTTCTTCAGCCTCCTGAGGTTGAAGAGGCACTGCTGCGCCTTCTTCACGACGCTGTCTGTGTGGGTGGACCAATTCAGTTTGTCCATGATGTGTACGCCGAGGAACTTAAAACTTACTACCCTCTCCACTACTGTCCCATCGATGTGGATAGGGGGGTGCTCCCTCTGCTATTTCCCGAAGTCCAATCATCTCCTTTGTTTTGTTGAGGTTGAGTGTGAGGTTATTTTCCTGACACCACACTCCAAGGGCCCTCACCTCCTCCCTCCCTAGCTGCCTGTAACTTACAGTAAAATTCACGGCAACCCCTTTACAGTGTGTACAGTCACCTTATGCATGTCTTACAGAAGCACTGCTAGCTCATGGGCAGCCATTGTCCTCTCCCATGACAGACTCTCCTGAACATTTAGTGTTCTCTTTCTGTAAATTAACAAATTGTCCTGATGTGGTGCTTCTTAGCCAAGCATGTCCATTCTATGTTACACAGCATGTACAGTTGAAGTCTGAAGTTTACATACACTTAGGTTGGAGTCATTAAAACTCGTTTTTCAACCACTCCACAAATTTCTTGTTAACAAACTATAGTTTTGGCAAGTCGGTTAGGACATCTACTTTGTGCATGACACAAGTCATTTTTCCAACAATTGTTTACAGACAGATTATTTCACTTATAATTCACTGTATCACAATTCCAGTGGGTCAGAAGTTTACTTACATCAGACTATCCAAGATGGCGTAGCAGTCAGACGTCTTGTCGTGTCGTGTCCCTTGTATATATTGTTTTTTTACATATTTTTCTTCGCATATCTTTTAAAACATTTTGCTAAACCTCAACATCTAAATACTCTCCTGCAACCCGCCTCACCCAATGTAGCGCGGATCTGCTTTTTTTTCTAAAGTATTCATATTTACTTCGGATCCGGAACCCCTCAACTGAAGCTAGCCAGCTAACTACCAGCTATCAGTCAGCAAACCATTGCTAGCGGTCATCAGCTAACCTTTAGCTCGGAAAGCTCTCGCCAGTTCGAACAACGCGACTCTAACCAGAGCATAACGGACCTATTATTTTTATCCCCGGATTCCACCCGCAAACGGAACATTTTCATCTGGATCTTCACAACTAGCTAACTAGCTAACCGCAACCCCGGATGACTACTCCTGGCTAGCGTTTCCATCCACTTAGCTTGAAGCTAGCCAGGCCAGAGCTCCTGTGCTACCCCTGAAGCATACTCCTGGGCTACAATATCCGGACCCACGACCGGTCTATCAATGTCACCGCATGAAGAGGCATAAACAGACTTAACCCCATCGCAACGTCCCCCAAAGGCTAACTTTCTAGCCCTTGCTATCTGCTTGCTTGCTAATTCGGCCTGCTAACTGCTAGCCTGCCCCAGTCTACTAACTGCTAGCTTGTTTAGCCTGGATAATACTCACCAGTCTAGCTTCCCTGTCCCATCTACCGCTGCCCCCTGGACACTGTGATCACTTGGCTACATAGCTGATGCCTGCTGGACACTGTGATCACTTGGCTACATAGCTGATGACTGCTGGACTGTCCATTAATCACGGTACTCCATTCTGTTTGCTTATGTTTTTATATGTCTGGCCCAGCCGCACTCAGGCTCTGTGTGTAGTTAATCCGACCCTCTCTGCCTAGTTAACGCCATTTTACCTGCTGTTGTTGTGCTAGCTGATTAGCTGTTGTTGTCTCACCTACTCTTTTAGCTAGCTCTCCCAATCAACACCTGCGATTACTGTATGCCTCGCTGTATGTCTCTCTCAAATGTCAATATGCCTTGTGTACTGTTGTTCAGGTTAGTTATCATCGTTTTAGTTTACAATGGAGCCCCTAGTTCCACTCTTCATACCGCTGATACCTCCTTTGTCCCACCTCCCACACATGCGGTGACCTCACCCATTACAACCAGCATGTCCAGAGGTACAACCTCTCTGATCATCACCCAGTGCCTTGCGAAAGTATTCGGCCCCCTTGAACTTTGCGACCTTTTGCTACATTTCAGGCTTCAAACATAAAGATATAAAACTGTATTTTTTTTGTGAAGAATCAACAACAAGTGGGACACAATCATGAAGTGGAACGACATTTATTGGATATTTCAAACTTTTTTAACAAATCAAAAACAGAAAAATTGGGCGTGCAAAATTATTCAGCCCCTTTACTTTCAGTGCAGCAAACTCTCTCCAGAAGTTCAGTGAGGATCTCTGATTGATCCAATGTTGACCTAAATGACTAATGATGATAAATACAATCCGCCTGTGTGTAATCAAGTCTCCGTATAAATGCACCTGCACTGTGATAGTCTCAGAGGTCCGTTAAAAGCGCAGAGAGCATCATGAAGAACAAGGAACACACCAGGCAGGGCCGAGATACTGTTGTGAAGAAGTTTAAAGCCGGATTTGGATACAAAAAGATTTCCCAAGCTTTAAACATCCCAAGGAGCACTGTGCAAGCGATAATATTGAAATGGAAGGAGTATCAGACCACTGCAAATCTACCAAGACCTGGCCGTCCCTCTAAACTTTCAGCTCATACAAGGAGAAGACTGATCAGAGATGCAGCCAAGAGGCCCATGATCACTCTGGATGAACTGCAGAGATCTACAGCTGAGGTGGGAGACTCTGTCCATAGGACAACAATCAGTCGTATATTGCACAAATCTGGCCTTTATTGAAGAGTGGCAAGAAGAAAGCCATTTCTTAAAGATATCCATAAAAAGTGTCATTTAAAGTTTGCCACAAGCCACCTGGGAGACACACCAAACATGTGGAAGAAGGTGCTCTGGTCAGATGAAACCAAAATTGAACTTTTTGGCAACAATGCAAAACATTATGTTTGGCGTAAAAGCAACACAGCTCATCACCCTGAACACACCATCTCCACTGTCAAACATGGTGGTGGCAGCATCATGGTTTGGGCCTGCTTTTCTTCAGCAGGGACAGGGAAGATGGTTAAAATTGATGGGAAGATGGATGGAGCCAAATACAGGACCATTCTGGAAGAAAACCTGATGTAGTCTGCAAAAGACCTGCGACTGGGACGGACAATGATCCAAAACATAAAGCAAAATCTACAATGGAATGGTTCAAAAATAAACATATCCAGGTGTTAGAATGGCCAAGTCAAAGTCCAGACCTGAATCCAATCGAGAATCTGTGGAAAGAACTGAAAACTGCTGTTCACAAATGCTCTCCATCCAACCTCACTGAGCTCGAGCTGTTTTGCAAGGAGGAATGGGAAAAAAATGTCAGTCTCTCGATGTGCAAAACTGATAGAGACATACCCCAAGCGACTTACAGCTGTAATCGCAGCAAAAGGTGGCGCTACAAAGTATTAACTTAAGGGGGCTGAATAATTTTGCACGCCCAATTTTTCAGTTTTTGATTTGTTAAAAAAGTTTGAAATATCCAATAAATGTCGTTCCACTTCATGATTGTGTCCCACTTGTTGTTGATTCTTCACAAAAAAATACAGTTTTATATCTTTATGTTTGAAGCCTGAAATGTGGCAAAAGGTCGCAAAGTTCAAGGGGGCCGAATACTTTCGCAAGGCACTGTACCTCCGCTGTACCCGCACCCCACCATACCCCTGTCTGCGCATTATGCCCTGAATATATTCTACCATGCCCAGAAATCTGCTCCTTTTATTCTTTGTCCCCAACGCTCTAGGCGACCAGTTTTGATAGCCTTTAGCCGCACCCTCATACTACTCCTCCTCTGTTCCGCGGATGATGTGGAGGTAAACCCAGGCCCTGCATGTCCCCAGGCACCCTCATTTGTTGACTTCTGTGATCAAAAATGCCTTGGTTTCATGCATGTCAACATCAGAAGCCTCTTCCCTAAGTTTCTTTTACTCACTGCTTTAGCACACTCTGCCAACCCTGATGTCCTTGCTGTGTCTGAATCCTGGCTCAGGAAGGCCACCAAAAATTCGGAGATTTCCATACCCAACTATAACATTTTCCGTCAAGATAGAACTGCCAAAGGGGGAGGAGTTGCAGTCTACTGCATAGATAGCCTGCAAAGTAATGTCATACTTTCCAGGTCCATACCCAAACAGTTCGAACTACTAATTAAAAAAATTACTCTCTCCAGAAATAAGTCTCTCACTGTTGCCGCCTGCTACCGATCCCCCTCAGCTCCCAGCTGTGCCCTGGACACCATTTGTGAATTGGTCGCCCCCCATCTAGCTTCAGAGTTTGTTCTGTTAGGTGAACATAAACTGGGATATGCTTAACACCCCAGCAGTCCTACAATCTAAGCTAGATGCCCTCAATCTCACACAAATCATCAAGGAACCCACCAGGTACAACCCTAAATCTGTAAACAAGGGCACCCTCATAGACTGGCCCTCCAAATACACCTCCGCTGTCTTCAACCAGGATCTCAGTGATCACTGCCTCATTGCCTGTATCCGCTACGGATCCGCAGTCAAACGACCACCCCTCATCACTGTCAAACGCTCCCTAAAACACTTCTGTGAGCAGGCTTTTCTAATCGACCTGGCCCGGGTATCCTGGAAGGATATTGACCTCATCCCGTCAGTTGAGGATGCCTGGTCATTCTTTAAAAGTAACTTCCTCACCATTTTAGATAAGCATGCTCCGTTCAAAAAATGCAGAACTAAGAACAGATATAGCCCTTGGTTCACTCCAGACCTGACTGCCCTCGACCAGCACAAAAACATCCTGAGGCGGACTGCAATAGCATCGAATAGTCCCCGTGATATGCAACTGTTCAGGGAAGTCAGGAACCAATACACGCCGTCAGCAAAGGCCAGCTTCTTCAGGCAGAAATTTGCATCCTGTAGCTCTAACTCCAAAAAGTTCTGGGACACTGTAAAGTCCATGGAGAACAAGAGCACCTCCTCCCAGCTGCCCACTGCAGTGAGGCTACGTAACACCACCGATAAATCCATGGTTATCGAAAACTTCAACAAGCATTTCTCAACGGGAGGCCATGCCTTCCTCCTGGCTACTACAACCTCAGCCAACAGCTCCGCCCAAGTCTCTCCAGGTTCTCCTTTACCCAAATCCAGATAGCAGATGTTCTGAAAGAGCTGCAAAACCTGGACCCGTACAAATCAGCTGGGCTTGACAATCTGGAACCTCTATTTCTGAAACTATCCACCGCCATTGTCGCAACCCCTATTACCAGCCTGTTCTTCCTCTCTTTCATATCATCTGAGATCCCCAAGGATTGGAAAGCTGCCGCAGTCATCCCCCTCTTCAAAGGGGGAGACACCCTGGACCCAAACTGTTACATACCTATATTCATCCTGCCCTGCCTATCTAAGGTCTTCGAAAGCCAAGTCAACAAACAGATCACTGACCATCTCGAATCCCACCGTACCTTCTCCGCTGTGCAATCTGGTTTCCGAGCCGGTCACCGGTGCACCTCAGCCACGCTCAAGGTACTAAACGATATCATAACCGCCATTGATAAAAGACAGTACTGTGCAGCCGTCTTCATCGACCTTGCCAAGGCTTTCGACTCTGTCAATCACCATATTCTTATCGGCAGACTCAGTAGCCTCGGTTTTTCTAATGACTGCCTTGCCTGGTTCACCAACTACTTTGCAGACAGAGTTCAGTGTGTCAAATCGGAGGGCATGCTGTCCGGTCCTCTGGCAGTCTCTATGGGGGTGCCACGGGGTTCAATTCTCGGGCCGACTCTTTTCTTTGTATATATCAATGATGTTGCTCTTGCTGCGGGCGATTCCCTGATCCACCTCTATGCAGACGACCCCATTCTGTATACTTCCGGCCCGTCCTTGGACACTGTGCTATCTAACCTCCAAACGAGCTTCAATGCCATACAACACTCCTTCCGTGGCCTCCAACTGCTCTTAAACGCTAGTAAAACCAAATTCATGCTTTTCAACCGTTCGCTGCCTGCACCCGCACGCCCGACTAGCATCACCACCCTGGATGGTTCCGACCTAGAATATGTGGACATCTATAAGTACCTAGGTTTCTGGCTAGACTGTAAACTATCCATCCAGACTCATATCAAACATCTCCAATCTAAAATCAAATCTAGAGTCGGCTTTCTATTCCGCAACAAAGCCTCCTTCACTCACGCCGCCAAACTTACCCTAGTAAAACTGACTATCCTACCGATCCTCAACTTCGGCGATGTCATCTACAAAATAGCTTCCAATACTCTACTCAGCAAACTGGATGCCGTTTATAACAGTGCCATCCGTTTTGTTACTAAAGCACCTTAAACCACCCACCACTCTAGTCGGATGGCCCTCGCTACATATTCGTCGCCAGACCCACTGGCTCCAGGTCATCTACAAGTCCATGTCAGTTCACTGGTCACGATGGCAACACCCACCCGTAGCACGCGCTCCAGCAGGTGTATCTCACTGATCATCCCTAAAGCCAACACCTCATTTGGCCGCCTTTCGTTCCAGTTCTCTGCTGCCTGTGACTGGAACGAATTGCAAAAATCGCTGAAGTTGGAGACTTTTATCTCCCTCACCAACTTCAAACATCTGCTATCTGAGCAGCTAACCGATCGCTGCAGCTGTACTTAGTCTATCGGTGAATTGCCCACCCAATTTTACCTACCTCATCCCCATACTGTTTATATTTATTTACTTTTCTGCTCTTTTGCACACCAATATTGCACACCTGTACATGACCATCTGATCATTTATCACTCCAGTGTTAATCTGCAAAATTGTGATTATTCACCTACCTCCTCATGCCTTTTGCACACAATGTATATAGACTCTCTTTTTTTCTACTGTGTTATTGACTTGTTAATTGTTTACTCCATGTGTAACTCAGTTCACACTGCTATGCTTTATCTTGGCCAGGTCGCAGTTGCAAATGAGAAATTGTTCTCAACTAGCCTACCTGGTTAAATAAAGGTGAAATAAAATAAAATAAACACTAAGTGGACTGTGCCTTTAAACAGCTTTGAAAATTCCAGGAAATGATGTCATGACTTTAGAAGCTTCTGATAGGCTAATTGACATATAGTGGGGCAAAAAAGTATTTAGTCAGCCACCAATTGTGCACGTTCTCCCACTTAAAAAGAACCATAATTTGCAAATAAATTCATTAAAAATCATACAATGTGATTTTCTGGATTTTTTTCTTCTTATTTTGTCTGTCATAGTTGAAGTGTACCTATGATGAAAATTACAGGCCTCCCTCATCTTTTTAAGTGGGAGAATTTGCACAATTGGTGGCTGACTAAATACTTTTTTGCCCCACTGTAATTTGAGTGAATTTGAGGTGTACCTGAGGATGTATTTCAAGGCCTACGTTCAAACTCAGTGCCTCTTTGCTTGAAATCATGGGAAAATCAAAATAAATCAGCCAAGACCTCCACAGGTCTGATTCATCCTTGGGAGCTATTTCCAAACACCTGAAGGTACCACGTTTATCTGTACAAGTATAAACACTATGGGACCACGCAGCCGTCATACCGCTCAGGAAGGAGACTCGAGTACTATATCGACATAATCTGAAAGGTCGCTCAGCAAGGAAGAAGCCACTGCTCCAAAACCGCCACAAAAAAGCCAGACTACGGTTTGCAACTGCACATGGGGACAAAGATCGTACTTTTTGGAGGAATGTCCTCTGGCCTGATGAAACAAAAATATAACTTTTTGGCCATAATGACCGCCGTTATGTTTGGAGGATAAAGGGAGAGGCTTGTATTCTGAAGAACACCATACCAACCGTGAATCACAGGGGTGACAGCATCATGTTGTGGCGATGCTTTGATGCAAGATTGACTGGTGCACTTCACAAAATAGATGGCATCATGAGGGCGGAAAATTATGTGGATATATTGAAGCAACATCTCAAGACATCAGTCATGATGTTGAAGCTTGGTCACAAATGGGTCTTCCAAGTGAACAACGACCCAAGCATACTTTCAAAGTAGTGGCAAAATGGCTTAAGGACAACAAAGTCAAGGTATTGGAGTGGCCATCACAAAGCCCTGATCTCAATCCTATAGAACATTTGTGGACAGAACTGAAAAAGCGTGTGCGAGCAGGAGGCCCACAAACCTGACTCAGTTACACCAGCTCTGTCAGGAAGAACGGGCCAAAATTCATCCATTATTGTGGGAAGCTTGTGGAAGGCTACCTGAAATGTTTGACCCAAGTTAAGCTATTTAAAGGCAAAGCTACCAAATACTAATTGAGTGTATCTAAACTTCTGATCCACTGGGAATGTGATGAAAGAAATGAAAGCTGAAAGAAATCATTCTCTCCACTATTATTCTGACATTTAGCATTTTAAAAATAAAGTGGTGATCCTAACTGACCTAAAACAGGGATTTTTTACTAGGATTAAATGTCAGGGATTGTGAAAACTGAGTTTAAATATATTGGGCTAAGGTGTATGTAAACTTCTGACTTCAACTGTACATTAAGATCCAATAGTTTAACTGAATGTGCACTGAGTATACAAACCTTCAAAACAATTTGCTCTTTCCATGTCCTAGACTAACCAGGTGAATCCAGGGTGAAAGCTATGATCTCTTCTTGATGTCACTTGTTAAATCCACTTCAATCAGTGTCGATGAAGGGAAGGAGACAGGTTAAATAATATTTTTTAAGTCTTAAGAAAATGTAAACATGGATTGTGTATGGGTGCCATTCAGAGGGTGACAAAGGATTTAAGTGCCTTTGAAAAGGGTATGGTAGTAGGTGCGAGTTTGTATCAAGAACTGCAACGCTGTTGGCCCACCACCCAAAGGACATCCAGCCAATTTGAAACAACTGTGGGAAGCATTGGAGTCAACATGGGCCAGCATCCCTGTGGAACACTTTTGACACCTTGTAGAGTCCAAATTATGAGGAAATTAAATAAATTACGCCTTCATCTTTAATCGATTAAATGCAATTGTGTTCATTGTCCATAGCTTATGCCTGCCCATACCATAACCCCACCGCCACCACGGGGCACTCTGTTCACAACGTTGACATCAGCAAACCGCTTGCCCACACAACGCCATACAAGTGGTCTGCGGTTGTGAGGCCAGTTGGACATACTGCCAAATTCTCTATAACAACGTTGGAGGCGGCTTACGGTAGAGAAATGAATATTAAATTCTCTGATAACAGCTCTGGTGTTCATTCCTGCAGTCAGCATGCCAATTGCACGCTCCATCAAAACTTGAGAAATCTGTGGCATTTTGTGTGACAAAACTGCACATTTTAGAGTGGCCTTTTATTGTCCCCAGCACAAGGGGCACCTATGTAATGATCATGCTGTTTAATAAGCTTCTTGATATGCCACACCTTTCAGGTGGATGGATTAGCTTGGCAAAGGAGAAATGCTCACTAAAAGGGATGTAAACAAATTTGTGCACAACATTTTAGAGAAATAATATTTTTGTGCGTACAGCAAATTTCTGGGATTTTTTATTTCAGCTCAGGAAACATGGGACCAACACTTTACATGTTGCGTTTATATTTTTGTTCAGTATACAAAGATAAATCAAATGGATGAACGCTATGGTGCACATGCACAAAACAACCATTGGCTGGATAGATAGAGGGTTAATTAACCAATGGCCCGACAGAACAAACACAAAGCACAGGAAGCTTCCATGCTTCCCATGTCAAGGTGAGGTTGTAGCCTTGGAAATAGTGTTACAGTAGGTTGTGGATTTAGTAGAATAGTTGGAGATAATACATTTGTACATTGTCCTTGCGTACATGGTGCCCTTCAGTAAGGATAAAAGCTTCTGCGATGAAAGTTACATTTTGTTTTGCTGTACATGTAACAGTATTATGTTATATGTTTTGATAAAATCATCTATTCTCGTCTTAGCAGGCGTAGCTTGATAATAAATGTTCCGCACATCACATTTGGTCAGGTGTTAGGGTTGCATATCTTATGTCCAACGCATGTCAGTAACTCACGTAAGTTCTCCACTTTCCTCGAATAGATTGACATTCTAACACGTATGCTGATGCAGCTGTATCCATCATGCACAATATGTGCTTAATGGGTGAATGAGATGGTAATCAGAACAGATCTGGGTATGACATGTACCTGAGCTGTTTTTAATTTGAGATGGGAAATAATGAGCATTTGATTTCACTAATGTAACACAGGATGAAAAACAAGAACGAGAATTCAGTTACAAATATCCAACAGCAGTTATTTGTTCAGGTTGCCGCACAATGGAATCCCATACTTAATATGAGGAGGATCATAAATAAAGATTATTAGGTTAATTAATTATTTTTGCATTTATTACTCTTTTGTACCTCCACATAATTACTCAGCACTGAATTAATTGAATTTGAATGAGAGCCAGCGGAAGATAATTTGTTTTCAGGTTACCAAATGGTTCCAATGTTCCCTGAGAGAGCTGAGAGAGGGAGAAATGACACATGATTGCATCCCAATTGGCACACTATTCCCATCCCTGGTCAAATGTAGTGCACTAAAAAGGGAATAGGGTGCCATTTGGGACATATCCATGGTAGCAAGGCATAATTCATCAGGCTGGGACACTGACACCCAACCAACAATACGGAAATGAATTCAGCTCTGCAGCTGCATGGGCGAACAACATTAAACACAGAAATAAATAACAACACCAACCCAAAGACCTGCCAGAGCCAGAGCACAGCCGTGCTTTATTCAAAACCAAAACATATCTAATAACCATGAGCTATTGAATTAGAAATGTAGTGTGGCGGGCGGGCGGTGGCACTCTTATCTGATAAATTATGTGTGGGATTGTGTGGGTTTTAATGTGTGTGTGCGTGTGTGTGATGGTGAAAAAAATGTGATTGAGTGTATATATGTGGGTGTATCTGTATGTGTGCATGCATAATGCTTTTTTAGGCATGTTTGCAGTTGAATCATCCAGGAACATAACATAAAAACATCCACTTTGGGTCAATGTATCCATAATTGCAAAGTATATTTTCTTTGCGAAGCTACATGGATTTTTTTTTACATTTTGTTAACCATCTCAAAGCAAGCGTTGTATCGTTGGACAGTGCACAAAACAAGGATTATCTTCTAGCATGGGCATACAGTGATGTACAGTATTTCTTTGATTCAGTCTTCAATAACACATGCTGAACACCTCCCACATTCAGAATATCTTATAAAATCAAAACATACACCAAACCTTCACCCACTTGGGACCACAAAGGAACCTTAGATCTGAGATGTTCAATAACTTAAGATCTCCAATTCTCTAACACGTATGGCAGCACTCCATGTTTAGGTATATGTGTAGGTATGTGTTTACATACAAGATGAATACTTTGTCCTTAGATGTTTATGTGTGTGTGTGTGTGTGTGTGTGTGTGTGTGTGTGTGTGTGTGTGTGTGTGTGTGTGTGTGTGTGTGTGAGTCGGTGAGTGAGTGAGTCGGTGAGTGAGTGAGTGAGTGTGTGAGTGAGGGACAGAAAGGTCCGGGGTCTCATTTTCATCTCTCCACTGGTCAGTCGGTATGCAGCAGGCCTACTATCCTGAAGAGAAAGATGTGCAGGCAGGTGGTTGAAGTATCTAATAGGCCATGTCTCTACATGTGGCTGTATATGTTTGACTCGGCCTGACAAGAAATCAGGTTATCATTATATCCATAAGAGGCCGAGCACAGATAAAGTACATCTCCTCCAATCCCTGTAATGGGAGACTGACTGTTAGTTCAATCTTTTCAGAGGAGAAAATAAACAAGTAGGGCTACACATCATTGAGACATGATGATTATTGTAAATAGACTGTTTGTATTCATTCTACTGTCCCATGTGGTCATATTAGGGAGGGGGCCAACAAGCTGCTTGAGGCTATAGCGATCCCTAAGATTGGATTGGCTTTCAAAACCAATGTTTGTTTGATTTTCATTAAGAACAATGTTTGATTTAGTTAAGCACATAGAAACAATTATAGTAATACGGTTTATAAGGTTAATAAGAGTTTTGGGGCGGCAGGTAGCCCAGTGGTTAGAGCGTTGGGCCAGTAACCAGCAGGTAGCCCAGTGGTTAGAGCGTTGGGCCAGTAACCAGCAGGTAGCCCAGTGGTTAGAGCGTTGGGCCAGTAACCAGCAGGTAGCCCAGTGGTTAGAGCGTTGGGCCAGTAACCAGCAGGTAGCCCAGTGGTTAGAGCGTTGTGCCAGAAAGGTTGCTGGATTGAATCCCCGAGCTGACAAGGTAAAAATCTGTCGTTCTGTTTAGGGGTAGGTTGTAATTGTAAATAAGAATGTGTTCTAACCTGACTTGCCTGGTTAAACAAAATACATAAAAAAATATGACCAGTATATTACAAACATAAACAATTCTCAATTCGAGCAACTGCTGTAAAACCGTGTATATTGCTGATTAAGTATTTTTTATATAAAATCTGTCAATCAAATTATCCCCAGAGACTGAAAGCCGTGTAAAATTTAACTATCTAGTGTTTTCATTGAAGCAGATGCTGGCTAAATGGGAGTGGCGTGCTGTGTTCGGGGAGTAGCCCAAGTTGTTCACACATTGTTCATCAACAGAGCCAAAGACTGAACCAAGCATCTCTCTAGTGTTGTATAGCAAATCTACTAATTCCACATTATTGGTTGACCGCACAAATGTATCAGATTTTGTCCCAAACCCCACTCTCCACTCGTGGAACACTGTAGCAGAATTCCAGGGAATACAATATCCTCATTGCTTTATGCACCTTCGCCAACTACTGTGCAAACTTGAGGAAAAACAACTTTTTTGGGGGAAACGAGCGCTTTTTACGTGGATAGTCACTCTCCTGCGAGCCGGACGTCTTATTATACACATATTATAACGTTAGTTCCGTTTTCAATTTTGTTTCGCAAGCTGAATAGAGGAAAGACGATTGTGCAGTTTGTCCCTGCCGGTCGCGTGGCTTCTTTGTGTACAGCAGCTGCCTCTAAATGCATGGGCAAACATCACTGCTTGGCGCAGATATCATAAACCTTGAGGACGAGCTTGGACATAGCTCAACCGT
This sequence comes from Oncorhynchus mykiss, assembly GCF_057628025.1. NCBI lineage: Eukaryota > Metazoa > Chordata > Actinopteri > Salmoniformes > Salmonidae > Oncorhynchus > Oncorhynchus mykiss. The sequence continues at coordinate 76,299,610 of NC_143027.1, read as the reverse complement.
TATTTGGGTTTCAAAACTATGAAAAGCTTCTTTAACAAGTAGAAGAGGAATAACAAAACGTCGTATTTTACCCCTTACCCCTTCTTATCCCGCTTTCTATTCTTTGATTTACGGTCCCGATAAAGCTTGCCCGCCTCGCCGCCTTTCTCTCACTCTGTGCGCGTGGATTGTAAAAAGGTAGAAACAAATTGAGCTCTGTTCACAGTACAGCTGCGCTGTTGCCTGGTACATCATGGATGTACGGTTTTATCCGACTGCCGGAGGAAATCCTATTCCAGGAGACCCACCAAACCTGGATTTTTCCCACTGTTTGGGCTACTACAACTATAATAAGGTGAGCAATTGCGTTCTACATTGTTTTGCATACCTCTATCATGTTTCTGCACACTGTATTCAAACCCCATTCCTCCGGACAGACTAATATAATGACAAATGGTGTTGTACACGATTGGGAATGTTTTCTTTGATAATGAATTAGGCTACTCCATCATCTAATCCTATTCTGCATTGGCATTACAAAGCTTTTATAAAATAGACAGAATAACACAATAAGACAAGAGGTCGTTTTACCAGTGCATTACACACTTTTATCAATTAGGCAAGTTACCATCTTCATTTGGTGCTGGAGTTCTGCATGTCATAATGTTTACGCGTTGAAATGCTTTCTCATATAGCACATCTATCTCCCTGTTGGACGAAGTTTTGGTATCCTATCTCTTGCAGAGTAAGCTATTCATGCCAGGTGGCAGTGACACTGCTACTTTACGATGAGTGATCAACTTGATTACATGTGTGACAGAGCCTTTAAAAAGTGACTTGATCCTTAATCATTTAATGGGCATTGTTTATAATTTATAATTCCATCATCATCAATCAACATGCAGTTCATATGTTTTAGATTCACTGAAGGCACATGATAAAGTGATGTCACTACCTATAGAGCTGGTCATATTTCATGAATTGGGAAAGGCATTAATTATCCTTGAAGTGAGCCGGTTGTTTATGTCGATATCTGATATCTGATGTCTGATGTCTGATTCAACTGCAGTTGTTTCAGATCATGATCCCTTCTTTTGCTCACATATAATATGTCCCTGTTTACTGATGTGTTGCAGTGTTTTGAAAAAATGTCATACTGTCCCTAGTAGGGTTATCCTATGTGAGATATCCTTACACAAACAGTCCCAGACTGACAGGTGGTTTGGTACACAATCAGCAGCAGATATTTTGTGTTTTTGTATCACAAGCACAAAGGAGTATTTGTTTTGAAAAGGATAATGGCTCTATTTGACAACATCTTCAGGATGTGGAAGCATGGTAGCTACCAAAAGAGAGAGAGACAGTCCATATCAAATGAGTTTCCAGACTTTCCCCCAGAACATCCTCTAAGAACCATTAGAAAACATACTATAATCGTGTTCTGAGAACATTCTGAGACCAGAGCAGTATTTGCGTCTGCTTAGCCAAATAGCCCAGGCTTGTTAAAGTTCCCAAGTGCAACCACATTTGTTTGACTGTCCTATAATAGATAAAGCGTGGTTTTGTGTTTGCTTGAAAACTCCCCGGGCCAAAGTTTGAGAAAGGAAATAGTATTTCTGTCAGGGATAGGCCAAAATGCAATTGTAGTCTGAGAGAGAGAGGAAATGAAGCACTCCCTCTGCAACATGTCTCATCACAAACCACATATCACATGCCAATTCAGAAGCCTCTGCATACTGAGTGGAAGGGAGATTTGCATGTGTTTGCATAATGCAAGACACATCATCCCCAAATTGATTCCACCAAACTCATCGAGAGGAAACATTAGTCATCCAGATGATGTGTCATGTTTTCAAGTTGTATAGACTCAAATTAACTTGGGTTGATAACAGAGTTATTTATTATAGCTTTCATGTCCAGTTACCACTCCGAGAAGCTGTGACAGTGCTTTGGTCAATGTCAATGGGTACTCAATGTAATGTATAAACAGTAACACCCTCAAAATGTTGTCTGAGGAAATAATTCAGATTTAATCACAATGGGGCCCAGAGGCACTTTAAAACATCACAGATAGTTTTTTAAATCTACAGAAAAATCCAAACGAGTGGCACAAACTTAATTAGGTATTACAGTCATCATGATTCATGACTAATGAATCCAACCGTGATTTGGCAATGAGATGAAGGGAATATGTTAATATCATGTACTTTACAAGGGAACATAAACTGCTAGTAATCTAGTAGAATTGAACCTCAGACCCTTGATGATAAATGTCATTAAGAGCTGATTTAAAGCACACTTCATATAGAATACATATTATTCTATACCTTTTTAATATTTAATGGTGTGGATTGTGTTCAGGTGTATGACAGGGCCGTCTCAGCAGGGTGCCTTTGGTAAAGTGCTTTGATTTAAGCTGGGACACAAGGCAACTATGTTTAGGGGTATATACCCACAGGGACTCTTTTTAGCCGCTGATTGGTTGATAGTTGGTACTTCAGAAATTGTGTGCAGTCTTACATTACATTCAATTTATCTGGGATAATGACTTGGTTTTTACTGGCTCTTTGGTTTATACTGAGCACATGTGGTCTTAGTCAGTGAAATTTACAAGAAGCCCGGCTTCACTTGTGAAACCTTATGAATACACGCCTAGATTATTTCTGGTCATCAGGGTGTGTTTTCTCTCCTTTTCTGTCGCAAAAGTTGAATATTTTATATGCCCCCCCCCTTGGTTTAAAATGTGGGACATTTTGTGGTCTACATAACTGTGCAAGCTCTTCAGATTGGACACTACTAAAGGCTGTGATTTTTTTTGGTATTTTCTCAACTGTACTGGTTTACATTTAGCATGTCTAAAGGATTTGACCATTTGATTGACTGAAATGCCTTTGTTCATGAGCATGCCCCCCACCTCCCCTGTTACTAGCACATTTATAGTCCTGTGCTATACTCCCCTGAAGTTTAATAATGTTGTATATTTAATATACATTTCATTAGCTGCACTGGTAGAGGTAATTAGTTGGTTGTTACCAGGTGTAACTGAGGAATGGGTTGCACCTGCAGCACTGCTACTACTACAGAGCTTTAGTTTGTGAAACTATTACTAATACTGCCAGTAAGTGATTATAAATTGTGGATGGCTATGTTCAGATCCAAAGATGATGTAATATGCATTAGCATTGTGTTAACTGTGATTGACTGAATTATTCCGCTGTTCAGTAGCCATACTTTTCTGTGGTTTAAAAGGTGTCATTACGGAAGAGTGATTGATTGTCTTCCAAGAATCCTTTCAGTGACAACTGCTGTAAACAGGAAGTGTGTTTCACTGAGCAGGGTTGATAGTAACAGCTGATTGGCTCTGATGACAAATAGCCTCTGTGACTGTACCAAATGGATATGTTTCCTCTTATCCAAGGAAACGCTTATCAATGGATTATATTTCAACTTTGAGTTGTATCAACCACTCGTCTGTCATACGTAATAGACTACATACACTGTAAGAACAACAAATGGGAAGTTATTCACAGCATAACACATGAGGCTGGAAGGCTGCAGCTGCAGTCGGCATACTCTAGGACTTTACTGAGCCTTTACATGAGTCATGTAGGTGAAACAAAAGCCTGATTGAGGATGGGTTGGATCCTATTGTCCCTTGCATATCTATAGGAAACAAAGCAGAAAGGACATAAATTAGAGATGCTAAATTACAGTCCCTTCACACCAGAAAACCCTTGGGGCAATATCTCCCCATTGTCCCCTACAGCCAGATTGGCCTAGCCTCCCGTGGTCTTTGTTGTCCCGTCTGTGGAGTGGTAGTGAAGGGGTTAAGACGCTCTTCAAACACAGTGGGCCATGTGCATCTTGTCAGTGTACACAGCTGGTGCCATTTCACCACAAACACATTGTAAACATATCCAAACACTACTAGGACTCTAAATCGCTGGTACCCCGAGAAGCTGCTTACTTTGCCGTTTTCTAAAGTTGATGGATGTAACTGAAGTTATATGTTTAAATGTTTAAATGTTTAGGAAGTGAAAAGCTGATGTATTTCCTGGGCATTTTAATTGCAGTTTGTCGGACGCCTAGTTCAACAGATTTATTAAAGACCCGGTTTTCCATTTGAGATTGGGAAAGTTCATTTTTAGCTCACTCACTTGAAGCACAGTACTTGGAACCCCTGAGCTAATGGATGCTCCATCCGAAAGTGAGTTACTCTGCAGATTCAGACAATTTCCCCAATTCATCTGGTCCTATCTATATTAATTCAACTGATGTGTGTATGTGATTAACTATGTAGTGTTTACGTTTTTGTCCTAACTCTGAACTTCTATCAGCTCAGCTCAGCTCAGCTTCCTGCATGGAAGACCCTAATAGTTGTTGCTATGGAAGCTGTGTCCGGACTGTGAGTCATATACTGTATTTTAGAGGTGGACTTGTGGTGGAACATTAGTTGATCATACTCTCTGCTTTCTATGGCTGTGCCGTAGATGATCTAAGCTATTACACGCATCATTCCTTGCAATGTGCACGCACACACACACACACACACACACACACACACACACACACACACACACACACACACACAACTAGGGAGTCATCCTGTTTGTGTTTGAATCTCTCTGCGGTATGTACTTTTGAATTTTACAGTGACGTAAATCAACACTTAAGAGTCCTCGTCTATATGTCCACTGAACCTGTGTGCAACATTGGGACCGATTGACTGTCTTTACAAGGTGGATTTGGAAAGAGAGGCTGTGGTTGGTGTTGAATATGTAAATCTCATGCTCACACAGTCCATTACCCTGATCAGCTCTCATGAAGACCATCTTTAATCCAACCACCACCCAGTGCTCATGAATCCATTCCATCTCCTCTTCTCACATCACCATCATCAGCCAGCAGGCTGCATGTAGATAGAGTTTACACAGTTTTGCTACATTTTAATATCCACACTAGCATACTACTTAGAATGAAATGATGTAATGGGCATGCACGGCAAGCGGTACCGATGCACCAAGTCTGGAACCAGAAGGACCCTGAACAGCTTCTACCCCCAAGCCATAAGACTGCTAAATAGTTAGTTAACCAATATCTACCCGGACTATTTGCATTGACCCTTTGTGCACCAACTCTTCTGACTCATCACATACACTGCTGCTATTGTTTATTATCTAACCTGTTGCCTAGTCACTTTATAGCTACTGATATGTACATACAGTGCCTTGCGAAAGTATTCGGCACCCTTGAACTTTGCGACCTTTTGCCACATTTCAGGCTTCAAACATAAAGATATAAAACTGTATTTTTTGTGAAGAATCAACAAAAAGTGGGACACAATCATGAAGTGGAACGACATTTATTGGATATTTCAAACTTTTTTAACAAATCAAAAATTGAAAAATTGGGCGTGCAAAATTATTCAGCCCCTTTACTTTCAGTGCAGCAAACTCTCTCCAGAAGTTCAGTGAGGATCTCTGAATGATCCAATGTTGACCCAAATAACTAATGATGATAAATACAATCCACCTGTGTGTAATCAAGTCTCCGTATAAATGCACCTGCACTGTGATAGTCTCAGAGGTCCGTCAAAAGCGCAGAGAGCATCATGAAGAACAAGGAACACACCAGGCAGGTCCGAGATACTGTTGTGAAGAAGTTTAAAGGCGGATTTGGATACAAAAAGATTTCCCAAGCTTTAAACATCCCAAGGAGCACTGTGCAAGCGATAATATTGAAATGGAAGGAGTATCAGACCACTGCAAATCTACCAAGACCTGGCCGTCCCTCTAAACTTTCAGCTCATACAAGGAGAAGACTGATCAGAGATGCAGCCAAGAGGCCCATGATCACTCTGGATGAACTGCAGAGATCTACAGCTGAGGTGGGAGACTCTGTCCATAGGACAACAATCAGTCGTATATTGCACAAATCTGGCCTTTATGGAAGAGTGGCAAGAAGAAAGCCATTTCTTAAAGATATCCATAAAAAGTGTCGTTTAAAGTTTGCCACAAGCCACCTGGGAGACACACCAAACATGTGGAAGAAGGTGCTCTGGTCAGATGAAACCAAAATTGAACTTTTTGGCAACAATGCAAAACGTTATGTTTGGCGTAAAAGCAACACAGCTCATCACCCTGAACACACCATCCCCACTGTCAAACATGGTGGTGGCAGCATCATGGTTTGGGCCTGCTTTTCTTCAGCAGGGACAGGGAAGATGGTTAAAATTGATGGGAAGATGGATGGAGCCAAATACAGGACCATTCTGGAAGAAAACCTGATGGAGTCTGCAAAAGACCTGAGACTGGGACGGAGATTTGTCTTCCAACAAGACAATGATCCAAAACATAAAGCAAAATCTACAATGGAATGGTTCAAAAATAAACATATCCAGGTGTTAGAATGGCCAAGTCAAAGTCCAGACCTGAATCCAATCGAGAATCTGTGGAAAGAACTGAAAACTGCTGTTCACAAATGCTCTCCATCCAACCTCACTGAGCTCGAGCTGTTTTGCAAGGAGGAATGGGAAAAAATGTCAGTCTCTCGATGTGCAAAACTGATAGAGACATACCCCAAGCGACTTACAGCTGTAATCGCAGCAAAAGGTGGCGCTACAAAGTATTAACTTAAGGGGGCTGAATAATTTTGCACGCCCAATTTTTCAGTTTTTGATTTGTTAAAAAAGTTTGAAATATCCAATAAATGTCGTTCCACTTCATGATTGTGTCCCACTTGTTGTTGATTCTTCACAAAAAAATACAGTTTTATATCTTTATGTTTGAAGCCTGAAATGTGGCAAAAGGTCGCAAAGTTCAAGGGGGCCGAATACTTTCGCAAGGCACTGTATCTACCTCAATTACCTCGTACCCCTGCACATCGACTCAGTACTGGTACTTCCTGTATATAGCCATGTTATTACCTCGTACCCCTGCACATCGACTCAGTACTGGTACTTCCTATATATAGCCAAGTTACTCATTGTGTATCTATTTTTCTATGATCTCTTTTTTCTTTCTCTCTGCATTGTTGGGAAGTGCCCATAAGTAAGCATTTCACCTGTTGTTTACCAAGCATGTGACAGATACAATGTGATTTGATTTTGGAATGTCCACACTAGCCTACTACATAGAATATATGCCCGATACATTGCTTCCTTTTAAGTAGTATGCTAGTATGGAACAGAGAGACTGTCTCAGAAGGTTCTGTTTTCTCTCTGGACAATCCAAAGCCGTGTCATGTTACAGCTCCACAGCACTCATGTTGAGTCTGGATTTGCCTCTCTCACTAACAATTTCTAGAATGTGAACACATTCTGTCCATTCTGATTGGTCTCAGAAACCGATGGATTGGTCCAGAGCCGGCCTACACAATGATTTCATTAACTTTGGTACTCTGATTGGTTCGACTTGTTAGAGAAGATCCAATCGCTGATGAATTAGTTCTGTACAATGCCCCTCATTTTGAAGTTACACAAACAACAGTTTCAGACTGAATGTATGAAGCGATTGATAGAGCAGAGGAATTAAATTCAGGGTGAGTCGTTAGGCAAGCCTAACATGTCTCTTCATATCACACCAGGGTCTACTAACTCACCATGAGACCTACTTTTCTCACCAGGATAAACCATTTCAATCTGTCTTTGTCTCGCTACATCTCTGACAGCATCAACCTCACTGACTTATTAAAGATATAATCTGTTCACCCCAGCGCCATTGTTATTGTTTTTGTTTTGTCGACTAAACGGAGGTGAGCAGCATCCAAATGGAAATGAGCAGGGTGGTACAACAAATTGCACTACATCAGTGGAGACTGCTGAGGGGAGGACGGCTCATAACCATGTGGAAACCATGTGTTTGATGTATTTGATACCATTCCAGTGATTCCGCTCCAGCCATTACCACGAGCCCATCCTCCCCAATTAAGGTGTCACCAACCTCCTGTGCAGTACATATTCTGCTCTTCTATCGAAGCATGCAGTGATGTTAGAGGTAAAACAACTGTGTTCGTTGTTTGCTGTAACTTCTTTGGTGTTATAATATCCCAAATTGACGTGGCAGTTTCACCATTAAGGATTCCATCTTTAAAGAGAATCATGTATTCTCTATGTGCCACAGAAACTACTTTTACTGTGAATTAAGTAGTAGGACCAGTCAATCAGTTCTGTCTGGGTGATTCAATAAATTGTGTCCTATAAATGATTAGCCTTGCAGTTAAGACACTTACATTTATTTTTAAAGCGCTGTTGCAGTGAGACAGCCCGTCACATTTTTCACATAACTAATTTCTAATGCCTCGTAATGGGCTGACGGAGGACTGTATCAAAACATTTAACTGATCTCACCTGGATTTAACCTTTAATCCAACACAGATTGAATTAGTAGATAGATTAGAAATGTGACGTTTTATACAATCAAATATGCATGATCCCCTTCACTCAACATGTGAATAGGAGGTCCTGTAAAGAAAACGAGACTTAAAAGTTCAATTGTTAGAATTTTTGCCTCTGCTATTTTTCAGACCATCCTTTACTGTTTAGAATGGACATATTTTCCGTCTCATCAAGGTATTGCTGACTGTTATTATTAAATTAATTTGCAGAGCAGTGCATTGTCGTGACTGTAAGTGTGAAATGTCACCTCATTAGTGAGCTATGTGCTGTAGGGACTGAGAGAGAGATATTACGTACAAGGCAAAGGAGATTTATGTGCATCCAAAATGCCACCTAATTCCCTTTGCACTACTTTTGAATAGGGCCCTGGTAAAAATAAGTGCACTATATAGGGAATAGGGTGCAATATCAGACGCAGTCAAACTGTGGTGATTAGTCCAGCTATCCTTTGTTCAGCTGCCCGTAGCACCACCATGACCATGCAACATTCCCAAAATGCTCAGTGTGTGTCACCACCAGGTCGTCCTTTAGGGAGAAGACAATGTCAGCAGGTGGGCAAATATCCATCAGACCTGCTCAAAAGCACACAGAAAATGGAGTAATACAACAGCTATTTGAATGTTTAAATGGGAGACTGAAATGAACCACAGTAACAACGTACTGTTTTTCAATAGGTGATTTAATGTAACTTGGACCTATGCCTTGGTTACTGTAATACAGTAGTAAACAAATAATCTGTGTCACGTTTAGAACACACTGACTTTAACGGCTATTTTTATCTCCGTTTCCAAACTGTTTTCTTACATTTTCCCAGCCAGTGCAGAGGTCCCCAAGCCAACAGCTGGAGTCAGTGTTATGGAAATAGGGGAGCCATGTTGGCCTCAGAAGGTCATAGTCATTGATCGTAGATCGCCCCTCCCCCAACGTTATATATGTGGTAACAGGGTAAATGTTAAAATCTCACTCTGCTAATCCAATTTTGCTGCAGCGTTAATGTGTAGTATTTAAAGTCATCTTCACCTAATAAATAAACTTTAAGTCTCCTCAAAAGCTAATATAAATTGGAAAAGCACCATCACACTCTGCCAGATTTTAATTGGATCTTTTATAGACATGCATTAGAATGATAAGAATATTCTATTGCAGAAAAGTCCTTTGTTTTTCCTGGAAATTTAATTTGTCATCATTTATGTTAGAATTAAATGGTAGCAGAGATCTACAGTACATAGGCACTGTGCTGACATGGCCTTGTCTGTCTCTCTGCTCTGTGTAGGCCTAGCTCTGAGAGTTTTGAAAGAGCTGTTCTTGGGAGAATGTCTCTGTTTCTTGTTGTTTATTTATGGGTTTAAATTGTTGATTGTGTCCATTGTTCTTTCACTGGATAGTAGTGCCTATCCATAATTTATCCTATCTGTCAGAAAGAGTTCATCTCATATATGGATACTTTGTATTCATTTCTTTGTGTACAGGTACACAATTCTAGTTACAACTCCTGCCTGTAGTTTCCAAAGCAGTCAGTTCACAGTGATGCCTAGAATGTTTTTCTGAATAAAAATGCTTGACTGTACAACCCAAAACTATTCATCATTATGCCAACATATGAAATAAGACACATGGTGAGTGAGCCCCAATATCAAAACAGGGAAAGAGAAAAAGCGAGAGTGAAATTTTTTTTTTTTCTAAAACATCAAACTCTCTCTAACATATTCAATAATCATAAAGTTGTTGTCAGCCTATGGGGTGCTCCATTACTCTCAATAAAATATCACGTCTTGCAACCACACAAATCCCTCTCACATATTGGCTCTGAAGCCTTTTGAGATGTAACATACTCCCCCCGTAGTAGCATTTCTCTATCTGTTCTCAATGTACCACACATTTACTGTAAATCACTATTTAGTTGGAGTTCACTTTTATACATTGGAGAAAAGATAAAGACATGTAGCGTTTTGTAGAAAGCACTAGCCTATGGATAGATTTGTTTTATCCACCAAGCAACATATGGTTTATCTCATGCTCTGGCTCGGCTCTAATATTTATTTCATATTCATATGAAAACTGGAAAGTGCTCTCTTTGTAGATGGTTTCCAAAAATTGTACAGTGATTGCTTCATTGCTGATTTTTATTGGCCTCAGAAGTACTGTGTGTTAAACAAAAAGCGTGCCTCCCCTTTCCCCTGCCGTAATTCAATGTTGCATTTAGGATGCACCAATAAAGGCCCAATAAGGGGACACTTTGCTGCTGGCCTCCATCTGGATCTCTGAAAGCTGTATTGATGTGGGGGGAGAAGATTCTGAAAAGTCATCTGCTAGTTGGTTTAGATCTCTTTTGTCTCTTGGCAACCATTCTTGTGGGGTTTAGAGGTCACTGGTTGCAACCTCCAATTGCTTGCAAACTGATGACTTGATGAGAGGGTTCTACCATGTATTTGTCTTATGAAGACTCCCCTAGTTCACTTGGGAAAGGAGATGATATTTTAGGCTTTTTGTTGGAGGTCATCTCTTTGTGGCAGTGCATTGCAGGGGGACTTATTGCACTGCCACTGCACTGTGACCCGGTGAACACTTCCTCACAGGTGGCTATGGTGTGGGATGCCAGTGGTAGGAACCAGGCCAAGGAGAAAGAGGCCTCGGCATTGAGGAGTCCTTTAGTTTCCTCCTGAGGCTACATGCTATTGACAAGTCTTTCATACTCCATTCCTTTCTAGGCAAACGATCTAGTTTCTCTGACAATGGGCAATAACCCTGAATCTTCCTCTCTCCTCATCGGAAGCTCTTACAAACGTGTGTCTTTCCAGACACATGCAGATCCTGGAAAAGGAGCTTGCTTTCTTTTTTTAAATTTCTCTAATGAGGCACAGGTACGATTTTCCTTCCTACCCGCTGATAAATGAGAAGGAGAAGCAGAATGATTACATTGTATCAGAGACATTACAGGCAGTTGATTAAAGCGTTAGTTGGGGAGTTAGCCAAGGTTAACAATCCATAATGAAACACTGTGAAAATAATGATACGCTGCATGGTTTTATGAAGGCTTGTGGCTGCTCAGCAGAGCTGCGTTGACCTTCAGCAGTTACACAAGCTAATCGTGGTGAACCTTCAGCCCCCCTGTAGTTTCCAGCCGTCTCCATTAGCTTCTGATATGCATCTTCTAGGAGAGCAGACTAGACTTTACAGAGTTTTGGCTTTGGGATTGGGATTGTTCTAGTGACATTGAGATTACGGGCTATTCTAAAATTAGCTCTTTTAGGTAGTATCATAAGTTGTTCTTCTGACGTATACCAATACTTAGGGGTTTACCCTTGATACACCACACTTCCTTTTACATGGGTGTGGCTAGCTTGAATGACAACAGTCATTTAAAGGAATCAAGTATTTCTTTGTTGTCGTGGTTTGTTTTCAGTGAAGTCTATTAGAGTGCCATTGATTCCCCTGGAGAGAGCCAGAGATTGGTCACTGTCCAATGTCAGATCCTTTGTGTATGCTGAAAGCAGTGGCCTGGTGTTACTAAAGTCTCAACTTATTATGCTGTCAAAACAGCAGCATATCTGTATGCTTTGGATAGTAGCTTGGAACATGTTCCTACTGCTTTATGCAGACCATTTGCTACTCAACAGGCCATGGTGCTAGCGGCCTAGCACCATTAGCTTTGATCACTGACTAATAAAGCGTTCTACTATCTAGGGATCCTGTTGCCACAAAACATTGAGGATGTCAGGTGATGTCATATTTTGATTGGCCTGTAGTCTTTCCTGTTGGCTAATGACAACATTAACCTGTTGCTGACCAAAATAGTAACTGTAAGACATCATGGATTACACCTACTTCTCCTCCACAAACTATCCTCCAGATGCAAATAAGATATTTAAGCAGAACTTATAGCCTATATAGCGATTAACTATTGCTTCAAAAGAAAATACATTTTCTCAGCCCAGATGTGTGAAATCACAGAAAAACGGCATTGTTTACTGAAGCATGTTCCAAGTGAAGCTTCATGCATGTATACCAACATCTGTGAGTAGTGAGTATTGTAATAAACTGTGGATGAGGCGATATGCTAAAGTTAGACAGAGGAGCGTGAGTTACGTGTATCTTTCTGTAATTACCTCAGTGATTGTCCGCTGCTTTGGCTCTTATCAGACATAAACTGGAAGCACATTCCTCTGTGTAATTGTGCTTGCCATTATTACTGCAATTACTGTAAGTTATTACTCATATTGTTCTCTGTTGGACTGGTAGTTTGCTAGTTACCAAATATGGACTCTAGGATTGGGGAGTATTCAGGTTTTCATACCTTCATACCATTTCTGTAACCTCCCAAAAACATTTATTTTATTTTTGACACACAAAACAATTTAGGCAACAGGGATCTTCATCCAGGGGGGAATTGAATGTCTCTGCTGTAACCAAGAAGCTTGATCTTGACATCTAGTGACTTAGCCAGCGAACCAAATGCATAGCTGGAGCCGTGAGCTGGATATCATTTATTTGACACATCTTAGATTTCTTATAGTTATAATAAACTTATAAACAGTGGTGTAGCATGCACCCCCACAGCCACCACGAGGCAGGGGTGCCCCCACGTTTCCACTTAACAATAACAGAACTTTGTAACGAATCTCTTTGTCGTCTGAGGAGGAGTAGGAAGGATCGGACCAATATGCAGCGTGGTAAGTGTCCATGTTAATTTATTCGACTGAACACACAAAAAACAAATTAAAGCGAATGGAAGAAACGAAACAGTTCTGTAAGGTCATATACACTAAACAGAAAACAACTACCCACAAATCATAGTGGGAACACAGGCTACCTAAGTATTGTTCTCAATCAGAGACAACGATTGACAGCTGCCTCTGATTGGGAACCATACAAAATACAAAACATAGAACAAAACATGGAATGCCCACCCTAACTCACGCCCTAACCAACCTAAAACAGAGACATAAAAAAGGAACTAAGGTCAGGACGTGACACACTTACAGTTGACCGGGGAAGCTCTAGCAGGGCAGAAATTTGACGACATGACTTGTTGAAAAGGTGGCATCCTATTTTAGTGCCACATTGAAAATCACTGAGCTCTTTAGTAATCCCATTCTACTGCCAATGGTTGTCAATGGAGATTACAAGGATGTGTGCCTGATTTTATACATGTGGCTGAAATAGCCTAATCCACTAGTTTGAAGAGGTGTCCACATGCTTTTGTATATATACAGTGCCTTCGGAATGTATTCAGATTTTCCCACATTTTATTACGTTACAGCCTTATTCTAAAATGGATTAAATAAAATAAAATCCTCAGCAATCTACACACAATAACCCATAATAACAAAGTGAAAACAATAACAAATGTTTAAACTTTGTTTTGCAAATATATAAATATATAAAACAGAAAAACCTTATTTACATAAGTATTCAGACCCTTTGCTATGAGACTCAAAATTGAGCTCAGGTTCATCCTGTTTCCATTGACCATCCTTGAGATGTTTCTTCAACTTGATTGGAGTCCACTTGTGGTAAATTTAATTGATTGGGCATGATTTGGAAAGGCACACACCTGTCTATATAAGGTCCCACAGTTGATAGTGCATGTTAGAGCAAAAACTAAGCCATCAGGTCCGAGACAGGATTGTGTCGAGGCACAGATCTGGGGAAGGGTACCAAAACATTTCTGCAGTATTGAAGCTCCCAATAACACAGTGGCTTCCATCCTTCTTAAATGGGAGAAGTTTGGAAACACCAAGACTCCTCCAAAAACAGTTGTGTGCCAAGCTTGTAGCGTCATACCCAAGAAGACTCAAGGCTGTAATCACTGCCGAATGTGCTTCAACAAAATACTGAGTAAAGGTCTGAATACTTATGTAAATATGATATTTAAAAAATGTCTAAAAACCTGTTTTTGCTTTATCATTATGGGCTATTGTGTGTAGATTGATGAGGGAAAAAACAATTTAATCAATTTTAGAATAAACAACACTAATTTCAACATCAACAGTGAAGAGGCGACTCCGGGATGCTGGCTTTCTAGGCAGAGTTGCAAAGAAAAAGCCTTATCTCAGACTGGCCAATAAAAATAAAATATTAAGATGGGCAAAAGAACACAGACACTGGACAGAGGAACTATGCCTAGAAGGCCAGCATCCTGGAGTCACCTCTCAACTGTTGACGTTGAGACTGGTGTTTTGCGGGTATTATTTAATGAAGTTGCCAGTTGAGGACTTGTGAGGTGTACTTGTCCTCTTGCTCAGTTGTGCACCCGGGCCTCCCACTCCTCTTTCTTTTCTGGTTATTTTTCAGAACAAGAATAGACTGACGAGTTTCAGAAAGTTATTTGTTTCTTGACATTTTGAGCCTGTAATCGAAGCCACAAATACTGATGCTCCAGATACTCAACTAGCCTAAGGAAGGCCAATTTTATTGCTTCTTTAATCAGAACAACAGTTTTCAGCTGTGCTAACATAATAGCAAAAGGGTTTTATAATGATCAATTAGCCTTTTAAAATGATACAACGTGCCATTGGAACACAGGAATGATGGTTGCTGATAATGGGCCTCTGTACGCCAATATAGATATTCCATAAAAAAATCAGCCGTTTCCAGCTACAATAGTAATTTACAACATTAACAATGTCTACAGTGTATTTCCGATCAATTTGATGTTATTTTAAACTTCTTGTGACTCCCCATCCCGGATCCGGGAGCGTAATCATCGCCTGACACTAATTAGCATAACGCAACGGACATAAATATCCCTAGAAAATATTACTATTCATGAAAATCTCAAATGAAATATATTGAGACACAGCTTAGCCTTTTGTTAATCACCCTGTCATCTCAGATTTTCAAAATATGCTTTACAGCCAAAGCTAGACAAGCATTTGTGTAAGTTTATCGATAGCCTAGCATAGTATTATGCCTTGCTAGCAACAGGCAACCTTGTCACAAATCAGAAAAGCAATCAAATTAAATTGTTTACCTTTGATGAACTTCGGATGTTTTCACTCACGAGACTCCCAGGTATATAGCCAAAGTTCATTTTTTCCCAAAATATTATTTTTTGTAGCCGAAATAGCTCCGTTTGTTCTTCACGTATGGCTGAGAAATCGCCCGGAAATTGCAGTCACGAAAACGGCGAAAAATATTCCAAATTAGCTCCATAATATCGACAGAAACATGGCAAACTTTGTTTATAATCAATCCTCAAGGTGTTTTTCTAATATCTATTCGATAATATATCTGTCGGGACAATTAGTTTTTCAGTAGGACCGATTGGAGTAATGGCTACCTCTGTATTTTACGTGAGAATCTCTCTCGAAGCCACCATGTGACCACTTACGCAATGTAGCCGCCTACGGCTATTCTTCAACATAAATGCGTAAAACTACGTCACAATGCTGTAGACACCTTGGGGAATACGTAGAAAGCGTAAGCTCGTTGATGGCACATTCACTGCTCAATAGGGACTCATTGGAACGCAGCGCTTTCAAAACCTGGGCCACTTCCAGATTGGATTTTTCTCAGGCTTTCGCCTGCAACATCAGTTCTGTTATACTCACAGACAATATCTTTACAGTTTTGGAAACGTTAGAGTGTTTTCTATCCAAAGCTGTCGATTATATGTATATTCTAGCATCTTGTCCTGACAAAATATCCCGTTTTAAACGGGAACGTTTTTTTCCCAAAAATGAAAATACTGCCCCTAGAGTCGCAACAGGAAAAAATGTGCTTTTCTTTAAAAAACAAGGGCATTTCTAAGTGACCCCAAACTTTCAACGATAGTGTGTATATATAATAGGGTTGTGGGCTCCCCTGCCTCGTGGGGGCTGTGGAGGTGTGTGCTACACCACTGATTATAACTATAAGTTAAGTGTAACTATATGAAATCTTAGGGCTCCAGCTATGCATTTGGTTTGCTAGCTTATATATAATTTGTTTTTGTGTTTTAGAAAATAATACCGTCTGTATTTCAAAATACCCCAGTATATGGTGTAAACGGTATATCGCCCAACCTAGTGGACTCCGTCTAAGAAATAAAGCATCTTTCTAATTATTTACAGATTGGACATGCTCAAAGAATTCAAGCATATTAAAAAAAAAAATAATCCAATTTGTATATATTTTTGCCTGTGGATAGTACATTCAAAAGATGGACTAATGATTACTTATACAGAATCCAGTGGCTGCAGGTAGACTAGTGGTTAGAGTGTTTTGCCAGTAACCAAAAGGTTGCTGGATCGAATCCCTGTGCTGACAAGGGAAACGTCTGTTTATTCTGCCCCTGAACAAGGCAGTTAACCCGCTGTAGGCCGTAATTGTCAATAAGAATTTGTTCTTAACTGACTTGCCTAGTTAAAGGTTTAACAAAAATATATTTTTTTAATCCACCATGCAGGATGTGTAATGTTTTCATAACGTTAACACATTTTCCACCAGTGTCCACCACATACCAGGCCTATTTATTCAATTCCAGGATCTCTTTCATTTTATGAACTAGCCTAATGTGCAGGGGGTTTCAGATCACGTTAGCGGATCAAAGCACAAATTCCCTTTCTATGTTTTTCTCCAGCATGTCTAACTACAAACAAGCCCTCATACTTTCCGGTAGCAGTTTTATTTTGTTTACTCAAAACAGATGAAGAGGTCCGTGACACTCCAACATGAGAGTGGGCTGTGCTAATATCTCTCCAGGCTAAACAGAGGCCTGATAGAGCCATGATATTGAGGCTAAATCACAAGTGTGCGCGCTCACATTAGCAGGCTACAGTTGGACAGCCACAAGGTTGAGTACTAATTAGTGTTTTCAAAAGCCAATCAGTTCCGCACGATGGCTGCTTAGTGCCGTCCAAAAGTGTCATTTTATTTAATCTGGGTATCAAAGTTTATCCAGCAATGGAGAGTCATAGCAAATACAGGCAGATTGTTTTTGGTTTAATTGTGAGAAGGCGGGGACTGGGAAACAATAGGACAGAGAGAGAGACTGGCTGTTGTGGTGTATTGTGGGTATTGACATTTTCAGAGAGAATATATTTTTAACAGAAGCTAATTAATTAATAAGAGTAAATGCTCCATCCGCATATTCATCACCAGGCAGGTGATGGGGTCATCTCTCTCACAACACAACAGGCAAGCCTTAAGCAGGAAAAACAAAGTAGTACATAAATCAGAGGTTTTCTCTGGCAAGGCGGAACCCCCCGGGACCTACCTTGGTGCTTCATTAGACTCCAGAAGGATCATGTTTTAAGTGGAGGTGAGCGAGTTCTGAATAACAATGACAAATTATGCCTCAGAGCATTGGGTGTTTAGGGAACATAAAAGCAACATATCCCTTTTCCTAAAAGTGAATAAAATATTATTTGAGAGAAAAGATATTCACTGCACTACATCATATACGCACAGTAGGGATATAGACTATAGTTAACATAACGGCTACTATTACTGTTTCTGGCAGAGTTTCCCAAATTGAGGTTGAGCATATGCCTTTCATAATTAACCATATGGGATTACAATGAATATATACTCTTTATTCGACTTCAGTGTGATGGCTTCACGTTTTAGTAATTTAAATTGTTGTCCTTTTTTGCATCTCGTCGTATTTGACCACATAATTCTATTCACTTAACTCACCCCACATACAGCACTTATGTGAGGAAACACTCATGATAATATATGATCAGTATCATCTTTCTCTTTTAATTATAAAAACATTATGTTTCTCTGTAGAAAGTGATAACAACATAACTGAAAGAATATGCAGCACTCTATGTAAAGCTTGTAAGATAAAATACGTCCAGAGTTTGGTACACGGGCTGTCAAAACAACATACTGTAGCTACTGTGTGCTGACATAGAGGCTTTTAGAACCCAGTCAGGCAGGCCTCTGGCTATTGTTCTTCCTGATCTTTGAATTCCTGGATCTGACAACTCTGCACTGACCAGCCTAACCAGCACTGATGTCTGATGGTCTGTGGGCGAGAGAGAGCCCACAACAAATCTGAGGGTAACAAATCATCATATAAAAATGATATGGATTAAGGATATGGATTCAGATGATGCTAGTGAGAAAGATTAACTGAATTATAATATATCACAATTTGTGGCTGCCTGTTTAAAAAGACCTTTACAAATGAGTAATACATTACGTAGAAAGCCTTGTGTAGCCGAGTTATAATAAGAAAGCCTTTTCCAGAGTATCAATCTGCTCAATTACAGACAGACAGGAGAGATATGCTGGAGCAACATTCCCATGGCTATTCAGTCACACTGAATATCCACACATGGCAGATTTGAATAAAGAGATCGGGATTATTATTGCTTCCCAGTGTGATGGTAGCCTCGTTTTCCAATCCAGGCCTTTATTTGGATTTTGGGGCCAGCATGATAGCAGTAATGCTCCCGATTTAATAAAAACTGTGAAATACAAGGAGCTAACAGTCAATACTGTTGTAGAGCTGATTTGGTCGATCTCTTCAGTTTACATGAATGAAGAGATGAATTATCTCTGTGTCCATTGAATCTGCCCCTCTCTCTCCAGGTAAATTGGCTGATGACAGGCAGGGTGATAGCTTGTATCCTTCCTCTCTCTCTCTCTCTCTCTCTCTCTCTCTCCAAAAGAAAGTGGTGTTTTCTCTCCACCTGTCCAGCACAACTGTTTAAAAGCCTCTCACTCTCTGTGTCTTTAAAGAAGGACGTCTGTGAAGGATAGTTAGAAGGACAGTGTAGAGTAGATGAGATGTGGGCTGCTACAGTATGAAGGAGCTGCAGCTGCTCCCAGTAGACTCTATACTTACAGAGATGTGGAGAAACAGTTCAAACACAAGCTTAATGAAGACGAATGGAGAGGCATGTTGGTACACACATACACACAGTGAGGAAAGTGCTTGAGCTCGTTGTAGAACGTATGGTGGACCCCGACCTTAACTGAACTGTCTCATTTATTTTGGTGCAGAAACTCACAGCGCAGTTCCCATTTGCCCCTAACAAGGAGGTCAAGGCTCAAATACAGCATATGTCACTGTCTGACCCCTTTCTCATCTTCCTGGACTGTTAGAAATGGGATAAAACTGCTCTGAGGGAGTTGTGGTCAAAGGAGGAAGTCAATTACTTATTTTTCTATAGACACTTAGCAGACCTTGCTGCCTCAGAGGTGGAGTAGTGTACAAAATCAAATGTGCAGTGTTATTTTTAAGCGTGGAAAAACAGATACTTCCTATCTTAGAGTAGTTGTTTAAAACAAACTGTACACTACTTAATCTCTGTAGTCAACCTAATTAATACCCAGCATTAAACTGTCCATTAAAGCACCTCTACGTTGCAATAAGTAGATCCTCATGTTTTAGAACACACTAACACAATTAATTGAACCATGATCTTAATGTAATGTATTTCACTTCATCTAGTATACTCAGTTGAAAGGGGTTGGATAGACTAATGACATTACCATGTCTCTCCTACTTTCCATTCCAGACCCAGATGCTGGTTTATGGTTGTAATGTACTGTATGCGCACATGACTGACTTTATGAGTTATACCATTGGCTCATACATTAGTCGTAAAGGCAAACGCTTAGCCTCATATTATCCTGAGGGAAATCCACACTTTTAAGTGTCATGGCTGTATTTGATAGGTCACATGCTTTTTACGTGTCAGCCTCACCAAGGATATTTTTGAGAGAGAGAGAAAATCACACAGACACACAAATCATTTGAAAACAAATCAAACATTGATAAACTCCCATATCTGTGCAATCATGGCAGCAAGATTCGTGGCCCGTTGCCATGAGAAAAGGGCATCTAGTAGAGCACAAACAACATTGCAAATACCACCAATGTTTATCTATTTATCTTCCCCTACTATTCGTACTAGAACTATTTGCACATTACTAAAACACTGTAAATAGCTGATAAACACTTAAAATGTATTTATCTTTTTGAAACCTTTTTGAGTTCAATATTTACTGTTAAATTCTAATCGTTTTTTGTTAATGTTTTGTGTCTTCTCACCTTTGTTTATCGTTTATTTCACTTGCTTTGACAATGTAAACATGTGTTTCTCATGCCAATAAAGCCCCTTTGAATTGAATTGAGAGCGAGAGAGACGGAGAGACAGACAGAGAGAGAGGTATATTTTCTCCTTCACCTTTTTCAATGCTTTGCTAGCTAAGCTCAGCTTCTCTTTTTCCTTCCCTGTAAAAGAGAAATCCTCTAGAACATAGTGGGGTTCCATTAACTCTGTGGACTGTCATGTTCAGGTACACTTTGATCTCACTGTTCTTTCTAACATGGAGGAACGGAATCATTTTACATTGTGTCTAAACAGATGCGTCTTTCTTCTTAAGCTCTCTAAATGTCACTGGCTGCTGTGATATGAAATAAATAGCGAAGATTAAGTCTTTGTAATTATTCAACAGTAGGTATCATAATCTTACACTTCCTTTGAAAAGTGAAATGTTAAAATGGCACTTCAGTTGTAAATAGAGTGAAAAGCATGAACAGAGCATTTAGTCTTGATGGCTCCTGTCACATAACGAAAACAATATCTGAAACTCAACAGACGCTTATTTTTTTTGTTTTTTGGAGGCCCTGTTGCCAAGAATTGTCAGTCAAATTGCTGAATGGAGGGTAGTATGCTGGAAAATACATACTTGAAATAGCTAATATGCAGGTCTAAACAGCTGTTTTTGTCCAGCGTTGTCTTTTGCAGCTGTCCTTTCATTGTGGAATAAAACAATTCATAACATGCTAGGCAGTGTATTAACATTGCTATAATGGGTATGTATGTGATCTTACACACCAACCCCCAACGATTGTGTAGGAGAAAGATACTGTAACAACTAACAATGACTGGCAAAAATGCCAGGTATATGTCGCTCGACAACCCGAAAGAAAACATCCTTATCCATAGCATTTCCATAATTTCAGCTAATTTGCTCCAGTCATTGCATTAATCTGTGCCGACCTGTTGATTGTCAGTTTTCCAGACACATTTCTGTAGCCGAACACAAACAGTATTTGCAGCAGGACCTCTCTCTGTTCTGTCAGTAGTGCCAAGCAACACAGCCACAAATTGGAATGTGGTAGAGCTCTGGGAAGGCAGCCAAGATTGAAATTAGACAATAACCTCTGCTCCCCTATACTGGCTCTCTCCTCCAGCTGCAGGCAGATCCATTTGTTTAATACAGTCAGCCCTGTAGTGTATAATAGACTGATATATGAGTCACCGCTCAGCAGTTTGTGTTTCTCAGATTTATAGAGATTGAACAACTGGTCGGTTTCTACTTACTGTATGTAGTCTTATCGAGAAAAATACATGGAAAGGAAGGATGCATGCAGCACAGCACAGCACAGCACAGCACAGCACAGCACAGCACAGCACAGGGTAGATAGATCCAGTACACCCACGCCAGCTTACAGCTGTATCTTTACAATACATGCATGGAGAAATACACAGTTATTTACCTAATCCATTTCTAGCCTAAAGAGTTTTGTTTTTGCGAGTAAGAAGAGAAGCATGAAAGCTTAACAGGTAATACTACAGATCCTACTTATTGTACACAATGAATTTGCTGGATGAATAATTTGTTGGTACATCAGATCTATTTACATAAGCATTGGATGGTAGAATACTTTCATACTGTCACTTTTAATCCAGGAAGCTTTTCTGCCTGAGTTAAATTATAACGGTAGCCTGGTTTATAAACGTTGTTTCAACCTCCTGAGTTAAATAGAATTTTCATGCAATTACTCTCAAAGAATTAGAGGATTAGTTTCCAGTGAGTCCCTGAAACAGTGACTGGTACCTGCGTTTTGCAGTGTGTACAGAGGCAAAAACCATTCTAATGAGTGTGTTAACCAGTAATAGTGTCCAGGGAATAGAGAAATGTGTCTGTTCTGCCAACGCAATAGGAGAGGACTCCATTCTCCGCAGCTCTCAATAGGGATGGATCCAGGTCACTGAGCCCATACCCACCTGTCATATCTAGTACAGCAACACCACCATCAGCACTAATACCACTGAAACAAACCCATCTACTGTGGTGAAAAGCTTTCCTGTATGGCGATTAAACAATGCATTATCTCAGATAATGACACCTAAACCCAAAATAGCCGTAGACCAGAGAGCTAAGAGTGCAGTAAAAGTAAGCGTGGTTTAAATGATAGCATCTTGGAGCTGGAGTTACTTCAAAGCTGTCCCAAAGTAAACAGCATCTAGACATTCAAGGTTTAGAGGCGACTGCAAGACACCACCACCACCAAGCTGATTTGAACTACTCTCATGTCATTTCCTTAAAGGTCCAATGCGGCCATTTTTTTTATTATCTCAATATCAAACTGAAAACTTGCTGTTATTGGCAGAGAGGTTTGGAACTCTCTTTCTTATTGGTCTATTAAGTAATGTACATCCTGGTGATGTCACTAGGCAGGCCAAAACCAGCAAAATAATAGCTGAAATTTCAAGCGGTCTTTTCAAACAGCTCTTACACTAAAAGGGCATTGTCATCATTGTCACAATTTTACAGTATTATTCCAACCTCATAGTGTGGAAATATTGTATGTACACTGCTCAAAACAATAAAGGGAACACTTAAACAACACAATGTAACTCCAAGTCAATCACACTTCTGTGAAATCAAACTGTCCACTTAGGAAGCAACACTGATTGACAATACATTTCACATGCTGTTGTGCAAATGGAATAGACAACAGGTGGAAATTACAGGCATTTAGCAAGACACCCCCAATAAAGGAGTGGTTCTGCAGGTGGGGACCACAGACCACTTCTAAGTTCCTATGCTTCCTGGCTGATGTTTTGGTCACTTTTGAATGCTGGCGGTGCTTTCACTCTAGTGGTAGCATGAGACGGAGTCTACAACCCACACAAGTGGCTCAGGTAGTGCAGCTCATCCAGGATGGCACATCAATGAGAGATGTGGCAAGAAGGTTTGCTGTGTATGTCAGCGTAGTGTCCAGTGCATGGAGGCGCTACCAGGAGACAGGCCAGTACATCAGGAGACGTGGAGGAGGCCGTAGGAGGGCAACAACCCAGCAGCAGGACCGCTACCTCTGCCTTTGTGCAAGGAGGAGCACTGCCAGAGCCCTGCAAAATGACCTCCAGCAGGCCACAAATGTGCATGTGTCTGTTCAAACGGTCAGAAACAGACGCCATGAGGGTGGTATGAGGGCCCGACGTCCACAGGTGGGGGTTGTGCTTACAGCCCAACACCGTGCAGGACGTTTTTCATTTGCCAGAGAACACCAAAATTGGCAAATTCGCCACTGGCGCCCTGTGCTCTTCACAGATGAAAGCAGGTTCACACTGAGCACATGTGACAGATGTGACAGTCTGGAGACGCCTTGGAGAACGTTCTGCTGCCTGCAACATCCTCCAGCATGACCGGTTTGGCGGTGGGTCAGTCATGGTGTGGGGTGGCATTTCTTTGGGGGGCCGCACAGCCCTCCATGTGCTCGCCAGAGGTAGCCTGACTGCCATTAGGTACCGAGATGAGATCCTCAGACCCCTTGTGAGACCATATGCTGGTGTGGTTGGCCCTGGGTTCCTCCTACTGCAAGACAATGCTAGACCTCATGTGGCTGGAGTGTGTCAGCAGTTCCTGCAAGTGGAAGGCATTGATGCTATGGACTGGCCCGCCCGTTCCCCAGACCTGAATCCAATTGAGCACATCTGGGACATTATGTCTCGCTCCATCCACCAACGTGCACCACAGACTGTTGGCGGAGTTGGCGGATGCTTTATTCCAGGTCTGGGAGGAGATCCCTCAGGAGACCATCCGCCACCTCATCAGGAGCATGCCCAGGCGTTGTAGGGAGGTCATACAGGCACGTGGAGGCCACACACACTACTGAGCCTCATTTTGACTTGTTTTAAGGACATTACATCAAAGTTGGATCAGCCTGTAGTATGGTTTTCCACTTTGATTTTGAGTGTGACTCCAAATTAAGACCTCGATGGGTTGATAAATTTGATTTCCATTGATAATTTTTGTGTGATTTTATTGTCAACACATTCAACTATGGAAAGAAAAAGGTATTTAATAAGAATATTTCATTCATTCAGATCTAGGATGTGTTATTTTAGTGTTCCCTTTATTTTTTTGAGCAGTGTATATATAAAACACAGGGAAATCACATTTTTGACTGCACTGGGCCTTTAACAACTTGTGTGTCTGTGTCTGTGCTGCTAACAGCAGGCATTGTGGGAAAGCTTCCCCATGTTTCTGAGGCCTTATACTCTTCTCCTCAGCCCTAAGCCCCTTTGTGGCGGCGGGCCAATGGCTTTGCACCCCTCTAGATCAAAGATGAAACCCCTCATTCAGCTACTGCTTTCTTTTAGGATTTGCTCTCGGGAGTGTGGACCAGACCAGACTCAGTGGTAAAGGGAGAAGAGGAGAGGGTGGTTCATCTACATAGTATGTAGACTAGCTGGATTGGACCCAGGCTAAGGACACAAGTCCCTGTAGGCCTAGTGCTAGAACAGATGCATTTGGTCATTATTGTGTTGGTATCAACTAGGGATGTGGCGGTCACGAAAGTTTGTCAGCCGGTGATTGTCAATCAAATAACTGTCGGTCTCACGGTAATTGACCGTTAATTAACATAAACACATTGAGCATCTCCTGGCTTCCACACATCGCCTACAAGCCACTAATGCTGACCTTTGGAACATATACAAGCATTTCGCTACACTCGCATTAACATCTGCTAACCATGTGTATGTGACAAATAAAATTTGATTTGATTTGATTTATACATTTGAAAAAGTTTAATAAATCCATGTAATACAGCCTACACCTTCACAATAAATCCATTATTTACTTTAGACAGGTCTAAAGAAACATGATATTTAGAAAATGTAGTTTATTTCAGAAGGACATAATAGCATACTCTGAATTTGTCCTTATCTGGCTATGCCAAATGGCTGTAGGCTACACTAGTTCATTTAACAGATAAGATTTGCTTAGAATTCCG
Source organism: Oncorhynchus mykiss (assembly GCF_057628025.1). NCBI lineage: Eukaryota > Metazoa > Chordata > Actinopteri > Salmoniformes > Salmonidae > Oncorhynchus > Oncorhynchus mykiss. The sequence continues at coordinate 76,274,258 of NC_143027.1, read as the reverse complement.
TGCCATTATTTTATAGGATGAAGAATACAATTGAACAAAGCTGAATAATTCTCCAAATGATTTGACGGAGTACGCTCATGTGGCTATTCTGTATTGAGCGGTTAGCAAAGAAATAGTTATTCCTTTAAGCTTCATTTAAAGGTATTAATGTAACTTTAGTTGTTCTACAAACGTTGGGCTATATGTTTAGATTTTTTTATACATTGTAAGGCTGCATGATGCGACTTTAATGATGTTTTGAAAAAAGTTGCTTGAAAGGCATGAGCTCTGCTTAGTTTTTTTGCGCAGCCTGAACACACTTCATCAGTCTCTCATTCACAACTTGACAAGCACTTGATAATGCTTAGAATTTAACGGCGGCATCGCCTTTGTGCGGCCGTAATGCACGTAATGTGCCCTCGCTGAGTGCGGCGATCAGTTAGCATGTTTGGTATGCTACTAATGACCATCAGCAGCATCAGAGCTTGGAGAAGCCTAATTAACATGACTAACGGTCACGTGGAATTTGACTGCCTTCATGACTCGTGACTGCCGGTGTGATGGTAATATGGTCACCGCAACAGCCCTAGTATCAACTACAGTGATGAGGCTTTGGTGTGCATCTGTCACAGATCCAGTGAATTTCTGACATACTTTGTGAATTGTTTTGACTGTATGGAAGTAGCTTTGTGTCATCATAATTCCGAATATGTGGTTGATTGATACAGCCTATTTATCCACATATTCCATATTCCTGAAACAGATGGTGTGAGTCGTAGGGGACATTTTTGAATATGTGACACAAGAGTAATAACAAGAAAAATGTAGCTACCTTTAGCACTGTCCGTCATACGGAACCAAAGCACAACTCTCCTCGGCCCAGTGTTTGTTATGTTTGCTCTGCAGAGAACATGACAAAAGATGTCTGCGTCACTAACCTCAGACTTTTACTTACAGTCTGTCTCTCAACACTACCAAAACAAGCTGGCCCAGAGAAGAAACTTGACAGCGAAGTACACTATAATATCATTAAATCTCATTTCCTTTATTTTCTTAATTGACCACTTCAGTTTGTTTCCAAGTGTAGCCCATGTTTCTTAAGCCAGCAACAAGGAAGCAGTAATGTTCTTAGTTATGCCATGTACTGCAACATAGTACCTGGGAGGCTCTACTTAGGTTTAACTCCCGTCCCAAATAGACACATCTATATTAGGTGCGCTCACATTTCAGAGAGAGCACCCTTGGGACTGTATCTTTCATATACGTTAAAGTGAGCGTACACAAAATTATTAATACACTCAACTCCACCGAGGTTGCTTCCCAAATGGGACCCTATTCCCTACATAGTGCACTACATTTGACCAGGGCCCATAGTGCACTACATTTGACCAGGGCCCATAGTGCTCCCATAGGGCTCTGGTCAAAAGTACTGCTATATAAGTAATAGGGTAATATTTGGGATGCAGGACATCAAACACTGGTAGAGTATAAGTGAACAGTGAACAGGTGGTCTTTTATAGCCATGTTTATTTCCCAGCATGGGGTTAAACAATTCCATCAGGTCTGGTCCAGATTTATTAAAGCAAACAGGGCAGACTGACGACACAATGGGCATGTCTCAAATAGCAACCTATTTCCTATATAGTGTACTACTTTTGACCAGAGACCTATGGAATAGTGTTGAGACGCATTTGAGACGCAAACAATGCAGGGCCAAGCAGAAGAGAGTGGACAGGCTGTGAAAGAGAGAGACAATCAGGACACAGACTGAATAAAACTGTCATCTGTTTTTTCCAGACTTCTGATAACACCAAATCTTTCTCTCTCAGACCTGTTCTACTGCTCCATTTTAATCTAGTGAGGGGTGAGAGATAGGCTTGAATGGTATACCGTATATACCGTATACCTGAGTATTTGAAAATATCTTTTCAATACCGTGAATACCATTGAAACCTTCTTTAAGGTTTTAATACATTTAAATATTTGTAGCTACTTTTTAAGTAAATACCTACGGTCAACTTGTGCAATACGTTAGAAGATTAAGAAGATCGTGTTCTTCATTTCACCTGTCACGTAATTTTTCATTATAGTCCTCAGTCATGTGGTGATTGTTTACAAGCACACAACATGAGAGACTGGAGCCTTGTGAGTCACTCACTGTTGTGCATCATGCGCCAGAGTTACAGCATGGAATTCACAACTATATGTTTGCCAGCTAGATATCTTATAACTATTAAGTTAACTGTCTAAAATGTTTTAAATGCTATGCAGTTGTGCTTTTGATTTGCTAATTTAGTAGCTAGTTTAGTAACTATCTAGCTAAGTGGTTATCTTCTTCCAAAATCAAGCTAAGATTGGTAACAGCAGAAAAACCCTCCAGGAGCCATGTTGTCTATTTGTTTTGTGCGTGCAACAAACTGTGAGTAGCATTTATTTGTATAACTTTATGAACTGGGATGTCTGTCCTGCAAATAATTTAGGTCAGAGATTGTATAAAATGTTCGCAATAATCTTTTTAGCATTCTCTATGCGATGTTACAGTTGAAGTCGGAAGTTTACATACACTTATGTTGGAGTCATTAAAACTCGTTTTTCTTGTTAATTTCTTGTTAACAAACTATAGTTTTGGCAAGCCGGTTAGGACATCTACTTTGTGCATGACACAAGTAATTTTTCCAACAATTGTTTACAGACAGATTATTTCACTTATAATTCACTGTATCACAATTCCAGTGGGTCAGATGTTTACATACACTAAGTTGACTGTGCCTTTAAACAGCTTGGAAAATTCCAGAAAATGATGTCATGACTCTAGAAGCTTCTGCTAGGCTAATTGACATACTTTGAGTGAATTAGAGGTGTACCTGTGGATGTATTTCAAGGCCTACCTTCAAACTCAGTGCCTCTTTGCTTGACATCATGGGAAAATCAAAATAAATCAGCCAAGACCTCAGAAAAAAAATTGTAGACCTCCACAAGTCTGGTTCGTCCTTTGGAGCAATTTCCAAACGCCCGAAGGTACCACGTTCATCTGTACAAACAATAGTATGCAAGTATAACCACTATGGGACCACGCAGCCGTCATACCGCTCAGGAAGGAGATGTGTTCTGTCTCCTAGAGATGAATGTACTTTTGTGCGCAAATCAACCCCAGAACAACATCAAAGGACAGTATCTGTATCCACAGTAAAACAAGTCATATATTGACATAACCTGAAAGGCCGCTCAGCAAGGAAGAAGCCACTGCTCCAAAACCACCATTAAAAAGCCAGACTATGGTTTGCAACTGCACATGGGGACAAAGATCATACTTTTTGGAGAAATGTCCTCTGATCTGATGAAACAAAAATAGAACTGTTTGGCCCTAATGACACCTGTTATGTTTGGAGGAAAAAGGGAGAGGCTTGCAAGCCGAAGAACACCATCCCAACCATGAAGCACAGGGGTGGCAGCATCATATTGTGGAGGTGTTTGCTGCAGGAGGGACTGGTGCACTTCACAAAATAGATAGCATCATGAGGGCGGAAAATTATGTGGATATATAGAAGCAGCATCTCAAGACATCAGTCAGGAAGTTGAAGCTTGGTCGCAAATGGGTCTTCCAAATGGACAATGACCCCAAGCACACTAACAAAGTAGTGGCAAAATGGCTTAAGGACAACACAGTCAAGGTATTGGAGTGGCCATCACAAAGCCTTGACCTCAATCCTATAGAAAATGTGTAGGCAGAACTGAAAAAGCTTGTGCGAGTTAGGAGGCCTACAAACCTAACTCAGTTACACCAGCTCTGCCAGGAGGAAGACCAAAATTCTCCCAACTTATTGTGGGAAGCTTGTGGAAGGCTTTTGGAGCCAAATACTAATTGAGTGTATGTAATATTCTGACCCACTCTGAACATGAAAGAAATAAAAGCTGAAATAAATAATTATCTCTACTATTTTTCTGACATTTGAAATTCTTAAAACAAAGTGGTGATCCTAACTGACCTAAGACAGCTAATTTTTACTAGGATTAAATGTCAGTAATTGTGAAAAATTGAGTTTTTAAATGTATTTGTCTAAGGTGTATGTAAACTTCCGACTTCAACTGTACATGTACTTGTTAGCATTGCTATCCTTTGGATTTTTTTATTTTACCAGGCAAGTCAGTTAAGAACAAATTCTTATATACAATGAAAGCCTAGGAAGAGTGGGTTAACTGCCTTGTTTAGAGGCAGAATGGCAGATTTTTACCTTGTCAGCTTGAGGATTCGATCTAACAACCTTCCGGTTACTGACCCAATGCTCTAACCAATAGGCTACCTGCCGCCCCCCGGGTTATAGAGACTCAGTGGGATTGTGTTCACTGCTGGTATTACAGAATGTTCCGGGATGGCACATGGTCGGTATGGAAATCTGGATACCGCCCAAGCCTAGTGTGTAAGGGACAGAGAGAGTGTGTAAGGGACAGAGAGAGTGTGTAAGGGACAGAGAGAGAGAGTAAGGGGGAGAGGGGGGGAGAGTGTAAGGGACAGAGAGAGAGAGGTAGAGAGAATGAGAGAGAGAAGGAAAGATGGGAGACAGACAGACAGAGAGAAAGAAATTCACTTTAATGTTACTTCTTGTGTAGTCCTGGACCAGCAGTCAGTTAGTTCTTATGGGAGGGAACAGTCTGCTGTGCTGTGGGAGTAATGATTTTTAGCTTTAAACTGAATTACGGATCGATTCCTCCTGCAGATCAGAACACAGCTTGTGAGCTGACTGTGTGGACACGCTGTGCACTGGAGTCGCTTTACAAATTGACTGCCGAACACATAGTGAGGTATATATATATATATATATCTATATGTGTCAGCTTGGCACTGCATGTATGGGGGCATGCTGGTGGTGAATAGCCCCTATAATCACAGGAGGGTCCAGCTGCAGACTGTTTACCCTGAATTGGGTGGTAAATGAGCATGTATTTGGTGAGGAGGACCCAGGGAATCAGAGATTAGTGTTTACCCAAGCTGCAACTGGCCTGGTGGAGGTTGTGCGGAAAGGAAAGTGTTCCGTTTGTATCGCTAGTCTTGGTCTCCTCCCCTTCTGCTAAATGAAAGGGCCAAAGCTACAGTGGCTGGCATCGTAATGGAAATATTAAAATAAATAAAAACAACAGAGCAAATTACTTATGGTTACACTCTGGACTGAACTGGAGGCGTAGTGTAGTTGCAAGTTGACTGGTGTTTTATCCTTCTTACAGAGAGATGACTGGACTGGAGAATACATTAGCATAAGCATCGTGTCCCGGAGAACAGAGGCTATGCTGTGATTACTGAGCTCATAGTTGAACTGTAAAATTGCTTGTCAGCAGCTGATATGTTTCTGGCAAATGTCTGTTCTAGATTGAATTAGTTTTTGGTGTTTCTGTGAGGAGGAGGGAGGAGGAACACAGTCAAGGTGCTTACCTGCTGTCAAGCAGGTACTGATACTGATGGCTTTGGATTGTATTGTATAATCTAAGTAGCCTATATTCTGCTCATTCTGTGTCTCGTCCATCACAGAGTAGACATTGTTTTTTTTACATAGCCAATCACTTATTGTGAGGTCATTTCATTTTGATTTATTCATGAGAGTCAACTTTGGAATTGAATAGTCTAAAGTGCAGATGGAAAAGGAAGATTCTAGACCCTATGTATTAAATTTAGTATGGAATTTTACAGTCCAAGACTTGAGCGGAAAAAATACTTGATTTATTCTTACAAAATTTGGTTTTCGATGTCTTTTCTCTCTGTTCATGCTCTTGTGAATCTGGACTGTATGTTGACCAAACCAGCGCTGACTATACCAAACAGTTACAGTGGGGAGAACAAGTATTTGATACACTGCCGATTTTGCAGGTTTTCCCACTTGCAAAGCATGTAGAGGTTTGTCATTTTTTATCATAGGTACACTTCAACTGTGAGAGACAGAATCTAAAACAAAAATCCAGAAAATCACATTGTATGATTTTTAAGTAATTAATTAGCATTTTATTGCATGACATAAGTATTTGATACATCAGAAAAGCGGAACTTAATATTTGGTACAGAAACTTTTGTTTGCAATTACAGAGATCATACGTTTCCTGTAGTTCTTGACCAGGTTTGCACACACTGCAGCAGGGATTTTGGCCCCCTCCTCCATACAGACCTTCTCCAGATCCTTCAGGTTTCGGGGCTGTCGCTGGGCATTATGGACTTTCAGCTCCCTCCAAAGATTTTCTATTGGGTTCAGGTCTGGAGACTGGCTAGGCCACTCCAGGAACTTGAGATGCTTCTTACGGAGCCACTCCTTAGTTGCCCTGGCTGTGTGTTTCGGGTCGTTGTCATGCTGGAAGACTCAGCCATGACCCATCTTCAATGCTCTTACTGAGGGAAGGAGGTTGTTGGCCAAGATCTCGCGATACATGGCCCCATCCATCCACCCTTCAATACGGTGCAGTCGTCCTGCCCCCTTTGCAGAAAAGCATCCCCAAAGAATGATGTTTCCACCTCCATGCTTCATGGTTGGGATGGTGTTCTTGGGGTTGTACTTATCCTTCTTCTTCCTCCAAACACGGCGAGTGGAGTTTAGACCAAAAAGCTATATTTTTGTCTCATCAGACCACATGACCTTCTCCCATTCCTCCTCTGGATCATCCAGATGGTCATTGGCAAACTTCAGACGGGCCTGGACATGCGCTGGCTTTAGCAGGGGGACCTTGCGTGCGCTGCAGAATTTTAATCCATGACGGCGGAGTGAGTTACTAATGGTTTTCTTTGAGACTGTGGTCCCAGCTCTCTTCAGGTCATTGACCCGGTCCTGCCGTGTAGTTCTGGGCTTATTCTTCACCTTCCTCATGATCATTGATGCCCCATGAGGTGAGATCTTGCTTGGAGCCCCAGACTGAGTGTGATTGACCGTCATCTTGAACTTCTTCCATTTTATAATAATTGCGGCAACAGTTGTTGCCTTCTCACCAAGCTGCTTGCCTATTGTCCTGTAGCCCATCCCAGCCTTGTGCAGGTCTACAATTTTATCCCTGATGTCCTTACACAGCTCTCTAGTCTTGGCCATTGTGGAGAGGTTTGATTGAGTGTGTGGACAGGTGTCTTTTATACAGGTAACGAGTTCAAACAGGTGCAGTTAATACAGGTAATGAGTGGAGAACAGGGGGGCTTCTTAAAGAAAAACTAACAGGACTGTGAGAGCCGGAATTCTTACTGGTTGGTAGGTGATCAAATACTTATGTCATGCAATAAAATGCTAATTAATTACTTAAAAATCATAAAATAAAACGTTTATTCTTTCAGTGAAATACTGAACTATTCCGTATTTTATCTAACGGGTGTAAATATTCCTGTTACATTGCACAACCTTCAATGTTATGTTATAATTACGTAAAATTCTGGCAAATTAGTTCGCAACCAGACAGGCGGCCCAAACTGTTGCATATACCCTGACTCTGCGTGCAATGAACGCAAGAGAAGTGACACAATTTCACCTGGTTAATATTGCCTGCTAACCTGGATTTATTTTAGCTAAATATGCAGGATTAAAAATATATACTTCTGTGTATTGATTTTAAGAAAGGCATTGATGTTTATGGTTAGGTACACGTTGGAGCAACAACAGTCCTTTTTCGCGAATGCGCACCGCATCGATTATATGCAACGCAGGACACGCTAGATAAACTAGTAATATCATCAACCATGTGTAGTTAACTAGTGATTATGATTGATTGATAGTTTTTTATAAGATAAGTTTAGTGCTAGCTAGCAACTTACCTTGGCTTCTTACTGCATTCGTGTAACAGGCAGGCTCCTCGTGAGGCAGGTGGTTAGAGCGTTGGACTCGTTAACTGTAAGATTGCAAGATTGAATCCCCGAGCTGACAAGGTAAAAATCTGTCATTCTGGCAGTTAACCCACTGTTCCTAGGCCGTCATTGGAAATAAGAATGTGTTCTTAACTGACTTGCCTAGTTACATAAAGGCGTAAAAAAAAAATGGGCCAAATCGGCATCCAAAAATACAGATTTCCGGTTGTTATGAAAACTTGAAATCGGCCCTAATTAATCGGCCATTCCGATTAATCGGTCGACCTGTAGTGGAAAGACTTTCCAAATAAAAACAATCCAATGAACTACTATGGTATTTACAGTACTTGGAGAAAACAAATGCATCTCAGCAAATGAAGATGTAAACAGCCACAATTTCCCCTCCTCCTCTTCCAGCTCTCACAAGAGCTCATCATAGCACTATAATGTGAGAGAAGACTGCCAATTGCAAAGGATTGGGTATTCTTTCCCTTCTCAAAACACAGAGAGAAATTAAATTAATCTCTTCATCTGATTCAATGTGAGGAAAGCTTAATGCTTTTCTGTCTCTCTCTATGAGTGTTTTCTCAGACAGTACATCCTATTCAGTCTTTTCACGGCAGGATCAGGATCATGTAAGCTCTTTAATTCTCTCTTCTCTGAAACATTTATTGAAGAAAGAAATTTGCTGCTGGTGCAGATAGAGAGGAAGTGGCTGGGAGTGAAAACACTAGGTAGATGGCCGGCCAGTCAGTGTGTTTGCTCTGCCGTTTCTGTCTCTCTCACACCTTCGAGGCTCGTGTTACACAGAGCTCCTTTGGCCATGGATCCAGTCTGTTTATAAAAGCCTTCTATCCCAATGCTATTTAAAGCTCTACTCTACTCTACTGCTGCTTGTTCCCCTCTGCCAGATAGAGCCTTTAGGAGATATAGAGAGAGAATGACAGAGAAAGAGAGATTGGGAGAGGGAAAGAGAGACATCACTTGTTTTTCCAAACATGCTGAGCTTGGAGCTTGAATGTGCAGGGCTGTCTAATGCTTTGTAACAGGTTTGCCTGGCCTGTTGCTGCTGTGCTCTTATGTTCCTACAGATTTTTCACCCCCAGTTCCCTGGTTCCTGTAAGAACACCCCATGATAACATTTCTGTAACATTTACTCTGTCATGTTCGGGTGATAATACCCCAGACAATCTTAGTTCCACCAGTGGCAGATTTCACTGCTGCCAAAAAGCTTCCTGAGTAACATAGCGTGGTTTGGTTTTGTCCTAACGAGGACTGAAAGCAGGCAGAGTTTGTTCATCCATCCTGCTCATCTCATCATTTTAATTACAGAGCGCTTATTGTCTGCTCTGACCCATTTTAGTGCAGGCTCTGCCATCAGCTGCACAGTCCTTCCAATCACACTTAATTTCATCTGGCATTTGACTCAATCAGAGCCGGCCGTGAAACATGAACATTAAACGCCAGCCTTCCACCAAATGAATTGGGAGCAACAATATAACAATAACAAGATCCGCTCATGTTGCTACTCGCTGTCCACTGAGGATGTGGCCAAGCGACTGCCACGGTAGGGTAGAGCTCTTAATGGTCAAGATTGATTCTGGTGGCTGGGGACCATTTCCAATGGTGTTGGTAAGAGACTAGGCTGTGTCCCAAATGGCCCCCTATTCATTTTATAGTGAGTGCACTGCTCTTGACCAGGGCCCAAAAGTAGTGCACTACATAGGGCATAGGGTGCCATTTGGGATACAGTCTAGTTCTCAGAGGAGAGTTGGACTTGTACCCAATGTGCCCTGGAACTGGAAGCACAATAAAAACACACCTCATGGAAATGGGGCAGTCTTCCTAAAGAGTTTCACAATACTAATTAATGGCCTTTTCTTATTGCAGTGTTTTCATTGAAGCTAATTTACTGGAACTCAGGCCAGCATCAATTGTTGTTGGTTGTTTTCCTATTGTCTCACCTTAGAGGCTGGCGTTTGTGTTATTGAGGTATAAATTCACCATGTGTTGGGAGCACACACCACAGAGGCGGTAGTTTACAGATCTTAATTTGACCTGTATTGTCACCGCAAAATAATCCTGTGCAACAGGATTTTAATGTTTAGTCCATAATGTTGCTTGATCGGTAGTTAGGCTATTAGCTGGTCAAAATGAGGCTACATGAAAAGTGGAATACTGTTAATATAACCACGTGTTAGTGCTGGTTTTCAGTGAATTTGTGTATATCATGAAGCTCGTCTGCATTTTCTGCGGCACAGAAAAATATTCAGCATAAAAAGAGTGATCAAATTAAGATCCTGCATCTGTATGTTGCAGGTAGTAATTGCATTGGGAAACAGTTGGATGTTGATGACGTTAATGAATAACTAAACACTGACAACCAACACACTACCTGCATGCTCTGGGAAAACATAGCCTACCTCCGCATCAGTTCTTGTCATTAGAAAGCCCACAATAACAACAAAATGATGTATTCACCTCCTTAGATCCTTATGTTCCCTCTCCATTTCCCACAATGTTCAGAGTTCTCTTGGTTCCAGAGCTATTGTTTGTTCACCCCCTAACGTCTCACTTACCAGAAAAAACCCAGGGGGGTTAGGAACAGAGGTAGCACTGCACAAAACCTTCCTATATCTTCCCACATCAATACAATGTTGCCTGTGTTTCAATAGAGAGAGATATCTATGAGGCTTCAATTTGTAATCTAAAAGAAGAAGGGGACAGTGTAACACTTCACAGATAAGCCCAGACTGCGTTGAGGTTAATTACTAGCCGAGTGCTGCTCAGAATGCCAGATGTGTGTGTGTGTGTGTGTCTGTGTCTGTGTGTGATTCTCAGAATTCCTGACCATAGAATACCCTGGCCATGTCAGGTCTGAAAGTACAGAAGGGGGAAGGGAGGACCGCTCCTTATTGACAGAGGTTTCACAGTTGAGGTTATCTGCAACTCTCTGTGGTGTGTGTGTGTGTGTGTGTGTGTGTGTGTGTGTGTGTGTGTGTGTGTGTGTGTGTGTGTGTGTGTGTGTGTGTGTGTGTGTGTGTGTGTGTGTGTGAACCCCAGTGCTCAGATGCAGTTCAGTGGGACAGCTCCAGGTAAAGAGGTCTACAAACGGGTTGTGTTGAATGTATCAAACCACCTGCTTTGCCAACTGCTAGTGGGGCTTGTGGCTTCCCTTCTCATTGGTGCATTACGCTGTTAACATTGCTGCTGATTCTACACGCTCTCTCTCCAAGGCATAGGCTAATTAATGGATACCATTCGTAGTTGATTAGCCGCAGTTCTTTCGGTAATTACATTCGCATACTAACCACTCACAAGAAAACGAGGGGAGAAAAAAACAAAGGAGTGGAAAATAAATTAATGCACTTCTCATCTCGCTCTGATCTTAATTTGTTTCCACTATTGTTTGGCTTCCGCTTAAGATAAGAAACCATTTTTTCTCTCCCTCTATATTTGAGTTGTTCCACTTTCATAATATTTCACTAGAATGACTTTGTAATAATTACACAAAATGAGATTATTCCAGTGCTTTGTGCAAATGGAGAAAGTGTCTCACAGAGGGAGGACTCATGAAGACACAAACCTCTTCCCCTCTTCCTCCCTGCCCGGTGTAGGCAGGAGTTTGTGGGGTTTATGCTGCTGCTGTAGCCTGGTCACAGAGAGGTGCATTGTGCTCTAGAGCCCAGCTGCTAGTGCATAATTCTTCATTCTGTGTCCCATTGTTCCTACCTGTCAGCACGCTTGTGTATCCGAAGAAAGGAAGTGGCAGCCATTTTGCTAGGAGGGCTATGTGTGTGGGTTTAGGGGGCTCGTCATGAACGCAAAACACAGCGCTGTTGCTATTTTTTAACTAAACTAAAGGACACATTTTGTAATAGCTCATCTAGCTACACTTATCCCCTCCATTCATCCTTGCCTTTCACCAATCCAAAAAACCACAACCGCTCCATGTCCTATTGGTACTCTCCCACCATCTTTTTTTTAGTTCCTTGGCAGCATCCTCCTCCCTTGGGTTACTTGAAGTTAATAACCTGCCAGAGCATCTTGATACTTTGCTTTGTGATGCAAACCCATGCTTAATTACCATCCCATAAAGCATGAATTTCATTATTCCAGATTCCAGATTTTCATTACCTTGCAGTGAATTGGCTACAGCCTCTCAAAATACATATTTCTACTATGTGACAATAAAGCAATGTCACCCAAGCAGAAACAACTAGGACTAAACTCAACACGTAAATGTGAAAAACGTAAACGCAAGTGACACTAATTGAATGGATCTGTGAAAGGAAATATCTCTGTGACACTGATTTGGCATAATCTTGATACGAGGCCAGAGGTATAATGATGATCTGTTCTCCTCTCTTGCAGTTTGCCAACAACAACAACTACATGAACATGGCAGATGTCGCTGGTGGTGGTGATGTAAGTATCCCTTCTCCACTTTTCTCATCTATCCCTTCACGTTCTGATCTCTTCTCCATGTTCTGATCCCTTCTCCATTTTCTGATCCCTTCTCCATGTTCTGATCCCTTCTCCATGTTCTGATCCCTTCTCCATGTTCTGATCCCTTCTCCACGTTCTGCTCCCTTCTCCATGTTCTGATCCCTTCTCTATGTTCTGATCCCTTCTCCATGTTCTGATCCCTTCTCCATGTTCTGCTCCCTTCTCCATGTTCTGATCTCTTCTCCATGTTCTGATCCCTTCTCTACGTTCTGATCCCTTCTCCATGTTCTGATCCCTTCTCCACGTTCTGCTCCCTTCTCCATGTTCTGATCCCTTCTCTACGTTCTGCTCCCTTCTCCATGTTCTGATCCCTTCTCCATGTTCTGATCCCTTCTCCACGTTCTGCTCCCTTCTCCATGTTCTGATCCCTTCTCCATGTTCTGATCTCTTCTCCATGTTCTGATCCCTTCTCTATGTTCTGCTCCCTTCTCCATGTTCTGATCCCTTCTCCATGTTCTGATCCCTTCTCCACGTTCTGATCCCTTCTCCATGTTCTGCTCCCTTCTCCATGTTCTGATCCCTTCTCTACATTCTGATCCCTTATCCACGTTCTGCTCCCTTCTCCATGTTCTGATCCCTTCTCCACGTTCTGATCCCTTCTCCACGTTCTGATCTCTTCTCCATGTTCTGATCCCTTCTCTACGTTCTGCTCCCTTCTCCATGTTCTGATCCCTTCTCTACATTCTGATCCCTTCTCTACGTTCTGATCCCTTCTCCATGTTCTGATCCCTTCTCCATGTTCTGATCCCTTCTCTACGTTCTGATCCCTTCTCTACGTTCTGATCCCTTCTCTACGTTCTGATCCCTTCTCTACGTTCTGATCCCTTCTCTACATACTGATCCCTTCTCCATGTTCTGCTCCCTTCTCCATGTTCTGCTCCCTTCTCTACGTTCTGATCCCTTCTCTACGTTCTGATCCCTTCTCCATGTTCTGATCCCTTCTCTACGTTCTGATCCATTCTCCATGTTCTGCTCCCTTCTCTACGTTCTGATCCCTTCTCCATGTTCTGATCCCTTCTCCACGTTCTGCTCCCTTCTCCATGTTCTGATCCCTTCTCCACGTTCTGCTCCCTTCTCCACGTTCTGATCCCTTCTCCATGTTCTGATCCCTTCTCTACGTACTGATCATGTCAAGGCCAACATTGAAGATGTAGGGAAGTCAATGAATCAGATGTCAAAGATAACAACTACTATTTGTCTGACAGTGGACCGGCAGACAAGCTATAGTAAATTATAGACTACACTTGTTTTTAACATTGAGTAAGGCTTTGTTGTATTGCTGTTTAATAGCTTCATACTGAAGCAAGACCCTGCATAGATTGATAGTAAGATTAATCAAGTTCTGAAAGCCTTGTGATGTGTCTAGTTTGACAGGACTCAGCAAGCCAAGCCAAGGTGAGGTGTCAGAAAATTAGGGATGTAAACACCTGTTTTCCCTCGTGTTCCAAGACATGATCAAGGAGCCTGAGGAGAAACACGCGCCATCACTCACAAAACCACTCTCTGTCTTGCCTGGCAGTTCCAATGCCTTGAATGTCATTTGGCATGACTTTAGAAGTGTCTGAATGATCTGTGTATGTTATGGTAAGGACACATAGAGTAGGTTTGGGACTACTTCTGATGAGCTGCCGAACTCACATTTCATGTCCCTCTGAGCGTTGGTGACTGAGGATTCAACTGTGTGCTAAATATACCAGTGTAGTCGACCTCCACCCTCTCTCCTGCCCTGTCATTAGGGAGAAGTGCACCAAAAATAGCCATCATCCATCCACAATAGTTCAAAACAGAGCAATCTCATACTGTTTAGTGTACCAGAGTGCTGTCTAAAGAGAGACTGATCTAGCCTGCTCTCTCAACCATGTACCAAGCAACCACAGTATTGCCATAGAGAAGATGAAAACAGATGCCTTTGTAATGTTACACATCACATCTTTCTCCATGGTTGAGAAAGCTGTTGTTTCTTAACTCATTAGCTCAATGGTGATGCTACTCAGTCATGCAGATACAGTACAGCCGGGACTGCACAGACTGACTCAACTACAAAGCTTTCATAGAGTCTTAAAGGGAGATGTTTCATTTGCCAACAAATTTGCTAAAACTTAGTGCATCCATCCTCCATGTCCAGGGGCTGCTGAGGCCAAAGAAATATAATTACTAGAACCGGCATCCCCATGCAACTCAATGTGCTATGGTCAAAGGGGCTTTTTTTTGACCCAATCTAGTTACTCTACTTCTATGGCTGAGGCCCTCTGTGGTGAGGCGAGTGGAGGCCACACCATCACAAGATGTTCAGAGATCATTCAGCCCAAGCTGTGAAAGCCCACTGTGGCTGGACTGGCTGGGTGGGGGTTGGTGGTAGGGGGAAGGCAGGAGAGTTGATAGAACAGCCAAGCAGCTCATTTGCATTTGATCAAAAGGAGCAACTGTTTCCAGTGTTACGGCGCAGATGGCATTGTACTTCAGCCCACATTTTGTGTGTGTGCTTGTGCGTGCGTGCGTGTAGAGAGCGATATAGAAGAATGTCTGAGTGTAACCACAGACAGAGCACAGATTATTTATTTTTTCTAATGAAAAAAAAAGGATTGGAGTGTGTGAAGTATTGTTTCTTGTAACCTGAACTGGGGGGAAATTTAAGTGACTTTCCACTTTGAATTGTGTAATTTCACACTAAAATGAGATTTCTCTCTACTGTAACGCTGTATTAATCAAGTTAATGTGACAGGCCTTGGCTCTGGGTGCACTGGAAGGGAAAGCTGTACCAGCACCAGCCAAAATGGATCTGGCTCCATAATGAATGAGTGACTTTAACAGCAGCTAAATATATACAACTGCATTCTGCATAGACAATTGAGGCTAACGGTAATTGTAAAAAAAAACATCCAGTTCTCTTGCAACTGTATAATGCAGAACACTGAGTCATCTCTACACAAACACTACTGGCTATTTACTCACTGGTATACTAAAACTCAGAGAACATCTTTAAATTAGCCAATATGCTTATTCAAATAGATAAAACAATATTAGATACTTAGATGACTAGTGTATCAAAATAAACCAATATGCTTATCCAATAGATACAATAACATTGGATATGTAGATGGCTGGTGTATCAAAATCAACCAAAACGTCATATGTAACAGATAAAATAACATTGGATATTTACTGTAGATGGCTGGTGTGTTATTATTCTGCACTTACAGAATGAGATAAGATGACCTTGGTGTGCTCCTGTTAAAACACCCATCCTGACAGGGAGGATTGACTGCTCTCCTTTGAGAGTATGATACTGTACACCGGGATTCAATTCCACTCAGCGGTGGGTATCACTTCTCCCTTCCAATCAAATTAGACAGGAGTAATGATCTATGTAGAAATGGATTCGAGATGGTTACACATTTGAAATGTTGATTACGGGCCCACTGTGATGTTATCATTTGAGTAGCTTTATGCTCTGCTGCCTCGCTAGATATTGGAAACTGGAGTCTCAATCCTGGCTCTATTGATCCCGGGGCCTATTATATTCAGTAATTGCATGGCTCTGCCTTTAACAAGTCTTGGTTATTGCATCAGTGAATTGGATTACAGAAGTTTATTGAAAGGCTGGAGATATTGCCTCAAAAGCTTTTTCTTGCTGCTGTCTTCGATATTGGGAGTGAGAACACCATACATGTTCTAGATAGAAGGAATATGAGATAGATTGGAGTCCTCGATGGTTCACAGAAACACATCAGATCATTAGCATCTGAAACTCAACCATGAATCGTCTCATGCTTTTCCTGAATATTTCCATAATCCTTGCCTGTTAGCTCTAATAGTCAACACTTTAGCAGTGAGCCAATGTGTTTGTCATAAACCTGATGGCCTTTGCACCATGCACGTAATGCTGCCTGTGTATTAACACATTACATCATACAACACTGGGGCTCTGTGGCCACCTGGGAGATTCCCTATACATCTGCCTACACATGCTGGATTGATCTGGTCTGGCCTCAGCTCCCTCTTACAAGCCCTGCTCTGCCCCCTATGCCATCGGACCCTCCGCCTGCCCATGGAACGACCCGTCACACATGCACGCACACATAACACAAACAACATGCACACACACACAGTGACTGACATGGACACACACACACACACACACACACACACACACACACAAACATGAAGCCAGCATCTGGTTCGCTTGGCACTTGGCTGTGCTGAGCTTTCATAACAATTTAAATGGATAACCAGGCTGCTGATGTCAAGGAAGTGGATTGTGCGTCTCTTAATCTGAGATCAGAGCCCCTCTAAACTGCTCCTGGTGCAGAATTAGCCAGGCTTTATGTGAAGTGACACCAGGCAGTAATGCTGCAATGCTGTAACAGTGTGTTACTCTCTGGGCTCCACCAGCCATCCATCCAGCCAGGCAGACAGGCACTTCTAGTCTGGCACCTCTCCCCCCCAGAGGAATTTAAAAAAACATTTATTTCACCTTTATTTAACCAGGTAGACTAGTTGAGAACAAGTTCTCATTTGCAACTGCGACCTGGCCAAGATAAAGCAAAGCAGTTCGACACATACAACAACACAGAGTTACACATGGAATAAACAAATATAGAATCAATAATACAGTAGAAAAATCTATATAGAGCATGTGCAAATGAGGTAGGATAAGAGAGGTAAGGCAATAAATAGGCCGTGGTGGCGAAGTAATTACAATTAGCAATTAAACACTGGAATGATAGAATGTGCAGAAGATGAATGTGCAAGTAGAGATACTGGGGTGCAAAGGAGGAAGATAAGTAAATAAATACAGTATGGGGACGAGGTAGATTGGATGGGTTATTTACAGATGAGCTATGTACAGGTGCAGTGATCTGTGAGCTGTTCTGACAGCTGGTGCTTAAAGCTAGTGAGGGAGGTAAGAGTCTCCAGCTTTAGAGAGTTTTGCAGTTCGTTCCAGCCATTGGCAGCAGATAACTGGAAGGAGAGGCAGGCGAAGGAAGAATTGGCTTTGGGGGTGACCAGTGAGATATACCTGCTGGAGCGCGTGCTGTGGTTGGGTGCTGCTATGGTGACCAGTGAGCTGAGATAAGGCGTGGCTTTACCTAGCAGAGACTTGTAGTTGACCTGGAGCCAGTGGGTTTGGCGAATGAGTATGAAGCGAGGGCCAGCAAACGAGAACGTACAGGTCGCAGTGGTGGGTAGTATATGGGGCTTTGGTGACAAAACGGATGGCACTGTGATAGACTGCATCCAATTTGTTGAGTAGAGTGTTGGAGGCTATTTTGTAAATGACATCGCCGAAGTGTGTGTGCATAGTCAGTTTTACGAGGGTATGTTTGGCAGCATGAGTGAAGGATGCTTTGTTGCGGAATAGGAAGCCGATTCTAGATTTCATTTTGGATTGGAGATGTTTAATGTGAGTCTGGAAGGAGAGTTTACAGTCCTAGCAGACACCTAGGTATTTGTAGTTGTCCACATATTCTAAGTCTGAACCGTCCAGAGTAGAGGTCGACCGACTATGATTTTTCAACGCCGATTATTGGAGGACCAAAAAAGCCGATACCGATTAATCGGCCGATTATTATTATTATTATTTTTTTTGTAATAATAAATAAATAACAATAATAACAATACTGAACACTTATTACAACAATACTGAACACTTATTTTAACTTAATATAATACATCAATAAAATCAATTTAGCCTCAAGTAAATAATGAAATGTTCAATTTGGTTTAAATAATGCAAAAACAAAGTGTTGGAGAAGAAAGTAAAAGTGCAATATGTGCTATGTAAGAAAGCTAACGTTTCAGTTCCTTGCTCAGAACATGAGAACATATGAAAGCTCGGTGGTTCCTTTTAACATGACTCTTCAATATTCCCAGGTAAGAAGTTTTAGGTTGTAGTTATTATAGGAATTATAGTACTATTTCCCTCTATACCATTTGTATTTCATTAACCTTTGACTATTGGATGTTCTTATAGGCACTTTAGTATTGAAAGTGTAACAGTATAGCTTCCGTTCCTCTCCTCGCTCCTCCCTGGGCTCGAACCAGCAACACAACGACAACAGCCACCATCGAAGCAGTGTTACCCATGCAGAGCAATGGGAACAACTATTAGAAGGCTCAGAGTGAGTGACGTTTGAAACGCTATTAGCGCAAGTTAACTAGCTAGCCATTTCAGTTCGGTTACACCAGCCTCATCTCGGGAGTTGATAGGCTTCAAGTCATAAACAGCGCAATGCTTGACGCACAACGACGAGCTGCTGGCAAAACGCACTAAAGTGCTGTTTGAATTAATGTTTACGCGCCTGCTTCTGCCTACCACCTCTCAGTCAGATACTTAGATACTTGTATGCTTGTATGCTCAGTCAGATTATATGCAACGCAGGACACACTAGATAATATCTAGTAATATCATCAACCATGTGTAGGTAACTAGTGATTATGATTGATTGTTTTTTCTAAGATAAGTTTAATGCTAGCTAGCAACTTACCTTGGCTTACTGCATTCGCGTAACAGGCAGTCTCCTTGTGGAGTGCAACGAGAGAGAGGCAGGTTGTTATTGCTTTGGACTAGTTAACTGTAATCTTGCAAGATTGGCTCCCACGAGCTGACAAGTTGAAAATCTGTCGTTCTGCCCCTGAACGAGGCAGTTAACCCACCGTTCCTAGGCCATCAATGAAAATAAGAATGTGTTCTTAACTGACTTGCCTAGTTAAATTAAGGTATAAAAAAATATATAAAAAAATACCGATGTCCGATTGTTATGAAAACTTGAAATCGGCCCAAATGAATCGGCCACTCTGATTAATCGGTCGACCTCTAGACCAGAGTAGTGATGCTGGACGGGCGGGCAGGTGCGGGCAGCAATCGGTCCAGATTTTGCAGCTCTTTCAGAACATCAGCTATCTGGATTTCGGTGAAGGAGAAGTGGGGGAGGTTTGGGCGAGGTGCTGTGGGGAGCGTAGGGCTGTTGACCGGGGTAGGAGTAGCCAGGTGGAAAGCATGGCCAGCCATAGAAATGCTTATTGAAATCCTCAATTATAGTGGATTTATCTGTGATAACAGTGTTTCCTAGCCTCAGTGCAGTGGGCAGCTGGGAGGAGGTGCTCTTATTCTCCATGGACTTTACAGTGTCCCAGAACTTTTTTGAGCTACAGGATGCACATTTTGAGCTACAGGATGCAAATTTCTGTTTGAAAAAGCTAGCCTTAGCTTTCTTAACTGTCTGTGTATATTTGTTCCTAACTTCCCTTAAAAGTTGCATATCACGGGGGCTGTTCGATGCTAATGCAGAACATCACAGGATGTTTTTGTGCTGGTCAAGGGCAGTCAGGTCTTGAGAGTCAGGTCTTGAGGGCTATATCTGTTCCTGGTTCTACATTTTTTGAATGGGGCATGCTTATTTAAGATTGTGAGGAACACACTTTTAAAGAATAACCAGGCATCCTCTACTGACGGGATGAGGTCAATATCCTTCCAGGATACCCGGGCCAGGTCGATTAGAAAGACCTGCTTGCTGAAGTGTTTTAGGGAGCGTTTGACAGTGATGAGGGGTGGTCGTTTGACCGCAGACCCCTTACGGATGCAGGCAATGAGGCAGTGATCGCTGAGATCTTGGTTGAAAACAGCAGAGGTGTATTTGGAGGGCAAGTTGGTTAGGATGATATCTATGAGGGTGCCCGTGTTTACAGATTTGGGGTTGTACCTGGTGGGTTCATTGATCATTTGTGTGAGATTGAGGGCATCAAGCTTAGATTGTAGGATGGCCGGGATGTTAAGCATGTCACAGTTTAGGTCACCTAGCAGCACGATCTCTGAGGATAGATGGGGGGCAATCAATTCACATATTGTGTCCAGGGCACAGCTCGGGCAGAGGGTGGTCTATAGCAAGCGGCAACAGTGTGAGACTTGTTTCTGGAAAGATGGATTTTTAAAAGTAGAAGCTCGAATTGTTTGGGTACAGACCTGGATAGTAAAGACAGAACTCTGCAGGCTATCTCTGCAGTAGATTGTAACACCACCCCCTTTGGCAGTTCTATCTTGTCGGAAAATGTAATGGTTAGGGATAGAAATGTCATGTTTTTTGGTGGTTTTCCTAAGCCATGATTCAGACACGGCTAAAGCAGTGAATAAAGCAAACTTAGGCTTCTAATGTTAACATGCATGAGACCAAGGCTTTTACGGTTACAGAAGTCAGCAAATGAGAGCACCTGGGGAGTAGGAGTGGGGCTAGGCACTGCAGGTCCTGGATTAACCTCTACATCACCAGAGGAACAAAGGAGAAGTAGGATAAGGGTATGGCTAAAGGCTATAAGAATAGAGGCCTGCGCTGCACACTCCCTCCGTACCCCAGATGAGCCTTAGCTAACTTCATGCCTCAATTCTCAGCTCCCAACTCGTGCAGATGTTAATTTGGATCATCATTAAGGACGGGAGACGAGGAACACAACCACAGTCTTTGATAGCGATCTCACTTCCTCTCTCCCTCCCTTCCTCCTTCCCTCGCTCCCTCCCTCCGTTACACTATTTAGCAGAAACTAGGAAAAAAGCATTCCTCTATTCCTGCCAGGGGCAGGTCTGTTTATCTTAAAGGTCACAGTCACATTTGCTCTGTTTTACTATAAAAATGGAACTCACCTTTGCTCACCTTCATCTAAGGGAAGGCTGTCTCAAACCTCATCCTGCTTGCCACTATAATTCAGGCCACAATGCATCAGCCTACGGTCCAACATCCCTATCCAGCTCTGTTCACTGTCCTGGTTTAGCTTCTTCCACACAGATCTTGGCAAGTTGTACCCATATGAAAAGGTCAGAGAGTAATACAAATGAATGTAATGGTGATGTCCTTTTTTCCTCCCCTAAAGTATCCTTCTGAGGCTTGTGAAACCAGCCAAACAAACAGAGAGGCCCTTTTTACTGCACATCATTCTTCTCTAATGACTGGTTAAGATTGGTAATGAAGCCTGTGATGATGATGTTCTCTCCTGATCACTGCCATATGGCCCTGGCTGTAGCTCTACACTGTTGAGTCATGACAGTTCCCTTTTTACACTATTTATGTTTTAAACACTTTGTGTTTTCATTGTTAGGCATGGAGACAAAACAGGTTCCAGTGTTTTTTCAGTGACGTTAACATGAAATAAGATGGCAGTAGTAGAGTAGAGCACAGTAAATGGTTTGTTTAAAGCTTTCTGTAATTTATCCTGCTCTCCTCTACACTCTTAGAAAAAATATACATCTCGAACCTTAAATGGTTCTTTGGCTGTTCCTATAGGAGAACTCTTTGAAGAACCCCGTTTGAAAAAAAGGGTTCCAAAATGGTTCCTTGGCTGTCTCCATAGGAGAACCCATTTTGAATCCAGGTAAAACTCTTTTGGGTTCTATGTAGGACCTTTTCCACAGAGGGTTCTACATGGAACCCAAAAGGGTTCTATGTGGAACCAAAAAGGGTTATCCTATGGGGACAGCCAAAGAACCCTTTTGGAACCCTTTTTTCTAAGACAGTATAAAAGTGTCCGTTTGCTTCCCAACTGAAACAGTTCATGCATATATTATGATGACATTTTGTGACATTTTTGTTTGTTTTGGCCTTCGGCAAGAGTTTTTTCGTCTGTTCATGCACACAATATTTTTTCTCAAGGCAAGCTGAATCTGTGCCCCTTCGTCTGTAATTGGTCAACAGTAAGGATTGTTCAAGGACATGTTTGTTGTCATTCAACGATAGACGACTCGTTTTCATGCAAATTTTTTCACTTGAGAAATACTAAACCCAACATCCTAGTTAGACGTAAAATTGTGCGACGAAGATCTCCTTGGCAAAAACATCAAAATGAATGACCAATTTTTTTGTTGTTGTTATCTTAGATTAGTCTTTCATTTTGAGGAATTATATACTGGCTACGGCGTCTCAACTAGTAATATTGGTATTTTTTTCAAGTGAAGGTCTTTTCAAGCGAAGGTCGAAAGTATGCGAGCACACTAGTTTGGTGCGCCTAGCCGAGTCCGGCTAGGCGCCCTCCAAACCGAAGCATGAGGAAGCCTTAAGCCTGAGTCCAGAGCTGTGCTGAACATGCAGTGGCTCCTTCAGAAAGGATAACTGATTGAACTGCTGTGAAACAAGCATCAGAAAGTTTAAAAGTGGTCTGAAACTAGGGGAACAGGAAAATTCAACTCTATTAGCTGTCTCTGCCTCTGGAATTCATCAGAGACAGCTGCCCTGAGTAGGCATTGAATTAGTTTCAAGTGTCTGTGTGCTAAAGCAAGCAACATAAATATTACTACTCTCTAATCAAGGACTAGGCAGGCATATTCCCTCTGCTGCCACTGCCTTGGGTTTTTTCATTGCCTGTTCTAGAAAAAGAGAGAGAGAAAGAGAGAGAGAGAGAGAGAGGCTGATGGACTTCTGTTCTGCCTCCCCTCTAAGCTTGCCCTGGTAAAAAGTGTATTAACACTGATATCAACACACTGACCTAAAGCTAACAGAAATATGTTTTTCAACTCGATTTAAGACCTTTGATATTGAGGAAAGAGTATCTTGACTGCCATGCTAGTAGTGGCTGTATCCAATTGTGGCGCGTCCTATATGCATGTGGTCATTGTGGGTCGCTATGTGAATACGTTGGCCTTTTACAGAGTGGCTTAAGGAATGTACCAATGAAGACAAGACCGTAGTAGGTGAGCAGAGCAGTCGGTACCATCTCCAAGAATCCAAATAAGCTAATTAAGTGTGACCAAAAGCTTGAATTCCGCAGGCAGAGGGATTAGACTGTTTGATGAGCAGATTTAAGGGTTCAACCAAGGGGAACAATGAGAAACCCTTCTGGCCAAGCGTAATATTTCTCAGAACATTTTCTTTAAACCCATGTTTCTGTGACGTGTATTTTCTTTGCACTTCAGACCCAAGATCTTCCATCCCTGAGATTAAGGGGCTTTTATCATGTATCCTCTCCTCTCTCATGATTTCTTCACTTTTTTGTAGTTGCTTTTTTTCTCTCTTCCCTCCTTACTTTGCTCAGAGTGAACTTTAATGGGTTTTAAGAAATGTTACATCTCTGTATGGTTACAGACAAGTGTCAGTACCACTCCACCTAACTTCTCCTCCTTTAAACAATAAATCCCTGAAAGGAAGGCTTCATGCAGGTATGAGAGATAAGAAGATCGAAACCTTGTCTGTTTTGTGCGTCTGATTAAATCCCCATGGGAGCATAGGAGAGTTGCAGATATTCCTTTTTTCCTTTGATTATAATTCATGGACATTTTTGTAGGGGTTGACACATTTTTCGTAAGGAAAAATCTACTCTGAAATTTTGAAGTGGAAATTCCAAACTTCAGAATAAGTTTTACACCTCAAATACACTAAACATTTAACATTTCCTGCATTGCAGGAAAGTTCTCTGTAACATGATCATTGGGATCATTCCAGAGTTGTGGACACGTATTCTTTCTTTGATACGTTCTTCTGGCCTGCACCTGATGAATTGGATGTGCATATTTTTCTATTATTTCCATGAATTAGAATCCACATAATAATTCACATTTCCTGTTGCTGCAGGATTATTTTCCTGCTGTAACAAACTGGCTCAAATTAAGATCCTACATCTGCAGATAGTTTTAGCTAAATGTCAGGCTTGTAGCGACAGTACACATACACTGATCATAAATGAATACATTGAAGTGACCGTGTGCTTTTCCTTCCTTTTTCTCGCTCAGCCAACTTTCACTACTAGTTTCCTATACAGTACACATGATCTGTATTTATTCGTAAACATGAATCCAATGATATGACCATGTTCTTCCCTCTCCCTATCTGCTCTCTAGACATTCCACACCCCCAGCCTGGGAGATGAGGAGTTTGAGATCCCTCCCATCACCCCTCCTCCAGAGACAGAGTCTGGCCTGGGCCTATCGGATGTGGACTCCCCCTTCCCGGGGCACCCGCTCCAGCACAGGGGACCCTTCACCCCCCAGTTCCCCCCTCAGAGCCTGGAGCTGCCCTCCATCACCATCTCACGCAACCTCATGGACCAGGAGGGGCTCTCCAGCATCAACGGCCTGCCATTGGTGAGTACTAAACTGGACCAACACTTAGGGTTGAGGGGTTTAATAGATACTACAGCCACATGCATAGGCTCTTCAATAATTATAGGGCTAGGGCGGGTATAAGGTATCAATCTGATGGATTTGTTCATGCACAGAGAAAATAGAGTACCAGGCACCAACACTTGGGTACAGGGTCAAGGTGCTGTCATATAAACATATAAATTAAAAAGGTCAGGAGAGCCCATGTGACCATTACAGTATGATCTGAGTACCTGGAGAATACCCTTACCCTTTATTAGGCCATAGAGTAACCTTCACTGCACTCAGTGCACACCTCCAGTTGTTACTGCATCTGGCACAGCATCTGGCCCGTTTATAAAGCTGGAGGATGGAATAGTATCACAATGCTAGCTAGACAATGGTCGCAGTATGTAAATACTGAATTCTGTTTGGGTTTATAAAGGAAAAACAAAGCCTACCAAAAGAACCCTATTTGTAATAGGAAAAGATATGAATGGATCATGGGCATGATGGCACAATGTATTTTTTCCCCACAGGGAGTGGTGAAAGTGAGTCCCCAAAAAGTGCCACTGTTTCATGGGTCCGTATGTTGGTTCCAGAAACCCTGTTCTGTCCTGTCCCATCCACTGTCACATGATGTGTTTCCATGCCTTTATCTACATGTTGTTATGTTCAGAGCCTGAATGCACTCAGTCAACTGACAGACAGAGCTTTGTTTGAGTTCAGAATCCCAGGTTTTGTATTTGGTTAAATAACACGATGCTACTAGAATGAACCTTTCGGTGTGAGTACTTAGAAAGGGAGTCAATGAATGGATCTCCAGCTTAGCCTTCCTGTCCATTGGTGTGGATAAGAGAATGTGGAATGGTTCCGGAACCCAGTAATCACGTTCTTTATGTTGATAGAGTTCTATGTTATAGATTTTTTTTTTAACTGATAGAAAAAGCATTCTTAAATGCCATTGAGGATGAAATGCATTGAGGAGGAAACGTGGAAATGTCACTTGCTGAGAGATGATGATATTGATGTTGTGTTTTTTGGTGTTGAACTGCAAAAAAATCATCACATTGAACAAAAATATCATGATAGTTTTAGCCATATTATGCATGTAAAAATGTATTTCAGACCACCCACTTTTAAACCAGACACATATGGTGAATCGCATATGATTTTACAGAATATGTATTTACATTCCGATATGGGCAGGCACTAGAATATTTTATTGCCTTTTTTCCTCCCTTCCATGCTGCTGGCATGTAAAATAATTGCAGCTTTTAAAATATCTGTGCTGCATAAGCGAGCCCCGGAAGGCTTTTGCCTAAAGAATTTTCATTTCATGGTCAGTTAAGCTTTTTTACATCTGGAGAAGAAACGGAACCTTGACACAATTATAGTCCTGACTGTTCTCACGACTTGGTGGAGGATTAGATTTGATTCTCCAACATTATTCCTCTTTAACACCATTTGCATGGCTCATGTCTCTGATTGTAAGGAGACTCTATTAAAACTACAGGAAAAGAATGTGAGGTTTCTGCTCCTTTGCCTCGTGGCATTGTCACTGGGAGACTGTTGCACACTGCTCTGCTCCTTTATCACTCTGCAAACATTGTACCACAGACAGAAAGGCAGAAAGGCTTACCGACCGTGAACTCCATTATGTTCTGGATATGGGATTGATCCCCAAAAGTCCTGAACACAGAAACAATGCAGGGAAATTACATTGATCTATGCCATTGTCCTTGGTTTGAGATTTGAAAAGGGTTGAGGGAAGTAACTATTTTAATTAACTATACAGTGTTTATGAAAGTGTTATTACATTTTAGGTTCATTTTGTCAGTGGAATGACATTGGGGGACAACATTATGTACACTACACTGTTGTGTATCTCTTATTTGAAACGTTTGCAAGGACATATAAATAAACCATAGTAAGTACGTTTCCCAACCAGCCACAGTTTTCATATTTCCCAAATAGTTTTCTCTGTTATCTTAGCTCTGTGGCAGTGGGTAATTCGTAACTGTGATAACCTCTCGCTACACCACCATGACAGAAAAAACAAACCAATGGGTGTACAATGTACCTGTACCATTTTCAAATCCTCCTCCATGTAGTTGCTCTGCCAAGTGTTCCATTAATTCCATTCCCCTAATGCTCCATGTATGTCTAGCAAATTGGCCACAAATGCAATGGTTCTACAAAGAGAAGTACATTTCTGTGGGCTGCAGACAGTCAGAAACGGCTGGCAGAAAGCAAGTCATTATTTATTTAATCTGCTCTCCTAACAAGCTTCTGACTGTCATTTGTGTCTCGCAGCATGTGTCCTCCTGATTTGTGATTTGGTCTCTGTCAATAGTGCCAAATACTATTGGAAGTGGAACTGGTATCTATTTATTTAGAGTTCCCTTCATTCTCGCTTTTTTCTCTCTCTCTCTCTCTCTCTCTCTCTCTCTCTCTCTCTCTCTCTCTCTCTCTCTCTCTCTCTCTCTCTCTCTCTCTCTCTCTCTCTCTCTCTCTCTCTCTCTCTCTCTCTCTCTCTCTCTCTCTCTCTCTCTCTCTCTCTCTCTCTCTCTCTCTCTCTCTCTCTCTCTCTCTCTCTCTCTCTCTCTCTCTCTCTCTCTCTCTCTCTCTCTCTCTCTCTCTCTCTCTCTCTCTCTCTCTCTCTCTCTCTCTCGCACTGCAAAGACCTCTGGGTGCTATTTCAGCAAATCTCCCTGTCTTCTCTACTGTATCTTTGCACAGAATTAGACTTTTCCTGTGTTTCCTCTCTTGTAAGAAAGTAAAAGCATGGGTGGATATGACTGTCTACAAAAGGTCCCTTCTATGTGTCATATCTTCATAATTGGGTTAGAAATAGCCCAAATATCCCACTTGAGTAGAAATGAATATGGAGTAAAATGTATCTTTCTAGGTTTGTTGCCCAAAATTGATGCAGAGATGCATGTTTATTGTATTTACATGAATACATACTGACTATTTGCCAAAATCTAGTCAGTAGGAATCTAATCTGCATCATTTGCGCTACGTTCACCCTAATGACTTATTACACACACAAATTTAGCCAGCTAGACTAGTACATTCATCCACAGTTGTTTTCCTCTATAGCCAACACCCAGCAATGCCATGCAATTGGGTCTGACCTGGGGATTTGTAGCTGACTGTATGTACAGTATGGTTAATTACACCATGATAGTGTACAGATAGTCTATGAATGTAATCCCCTAGATTCTGACGCGTTACAAACCACTGTGTCTTGAATAAAATGGAAAATATGACCAGTGTTGCAGAAACATTGTTTTTTTTACACTCTCTTATCTTCCTTGCAAGCTGAGTAGCACTGACATCAGTTGTACATCCATTTCAGAGAGTGGATTTTTTTGTCATTTTTTTCTTCGTCCTGTTTCTTTTCTCTTTTTACTTTCAGCCAGACAGATGTTGTGACATATTGGGTCAGTCAGAAATGAAAGATATTCATGCAGGCATGCAATACTTGTAATGAAGTCTCAACCTGACCTTCTGTGTGATTGATTCTGTAATTTAGTTTTCTCAGGCAGCCAGCGCTTGAAATGAAATGATATCATGTTGAACAACTTTTAAATACCCACAGTGCACCGGGAGAAATGGGGGAAGGAAGGGTTTTGGGACGGGGGACATTAATTGTGGGAGAAGGGGATTTGTAACCCTTCATGGTCAGATAAAATGGGGTTGTGGAAGGGAAGAATTTGTTTTTGGGCTTGGAGGTTGGATGGAGAGGGGTTAGTCAGTGGATGGACTGTGACTGTGTATATGCGCAGCAGTATAATGTGAGGTTTGTTAAAGCCAGAGACAGGAGAGAGGAGTCGAAAAACAATTTATCTTCATGCTATTATAGCCTTTACCAGCATTCTAAATTCCATTTTTCTCATTTGGCTTAAGCACCAAGGTTCTGCGGCCAGGGAGCCGAAAAGGGAGGAGTAAGAAAATAAGATGGACCCGTTTAAAAGCACATGCAGTAAAGGACTATGTGCAGAGGACTGATAAACTATCTTTAATAGGACTGACCTTTCATGCTGGCGAAAGTTACTGGGGGACTCATCCTTATAATTACCATATAGATGATTTTACCCCTCTTCTGCAATGGAACATTTCCAAGAGCCTCTGTCGTTGATTGAATGGAAATTGAACTTGTTAACATTTTTTTCAGCCTGTTACGGCTCACACAGTGCCACTGGTAATAAATTTCCCACCTCCCCAAATTCTGATTCCAATATCTTCAAGAACAGACCCAAGGCTCTTTTCATTGACATCGCTGCTATTGAGATTTTATCTCTGGTACTTCTGAATGAGTAATGTTGCATTTTCAGTCCAGCTGCTGTGTTTATTAGCCAGTGTGTTGTGGAAGGGTCTCGGCTATTGTTGTTTTTTTTTATTGCATCTTATTCATAGTTGTTGGGGTGCTTTGGTGCAGAGGAGAGGATAGGATGTGTAGTCAAAGCCAACAACCTTCTATCAAACAAGCCAATATGCTTGTGACAGCTTGACAGGTACACATGACTTGCTGTGTATCATTTTGCTGCTGGCTCCTTGAGCTTGAGGTTTTTAAAAGGCATAGATGTTGAGAGACTGATTGATTGATTGGAGAGTAGATTGCATAGACTCTGGGTTTACTTGTGTTTGATACACATGTCCATGTATACAAACACACACACACACACACACACACACACACACACACTAGTTGGATGGAGCCTGATAGGGGACAGAAGAGAAGGGGTTGGCTTGTCACATCTGGCCACTGTGCATTCGAGATAAGGACTTATTTACTGATTTATGATGACTATCAAGCTATCTTCTTAGATGTCTGCTGTGACTGCAGACAATATCTGCGTCCCAAAGGCACCCTATTCCCTTCATAGTGCACTTTGTGCCCTGGTTAAAAGTATACACTATATAAAGAATAGGGTGCCATTTGGGATGCAGACAATATTCCAATTAAAATGCAAATGAGAGGACAGAAGGACATAAATTAACAGACTTGTTGCAGATTCACACATTACAATCACAGCCACTGTAGCTGGAAATGATGATATCCTTTCTCAGGGACTAGTACTATCCAGGGGTGTTTTGATAGTATGGTTAACATAGATGTGTTAACATTAGGCCTAAGCTAGGGTATGTTCACCTACTCTATAATCACTCACTCCTCTTCAAACTTTGTTTGTACAGCTTTTCTGTTACATACAGCATATATGTTACACACATTTTACATACATGGTCATTTTTCAACACTGAAGTTACATAGCAAATATATAGTTTTTTCATATAGATTACATTAATAACTCTTTTAGGTAAATAGTTGTGAGTTGTAAAGAGCCATAGATGTATTTATAGCCACCAGTCCAGTTTATAATATTATACAACTATAGTCTTTTTAGCAAGCTGGGTTATGTGATATTATTGTAACACTAGTGTAAGCTATTTCACCACAAACCCATT
This sequence comes from Oncorhynchus mykiss, assembly GCF_057628025.1. Classification (NCBI taxonomy): domain Eukaryota; kingdom Metazoa; phylum Chordata; class Actinopteri; order Salmoniformes; family Salmonidae; genus Oncorhynchus; species Oncorhynchus mykiss. The sequence continues at coordinate 76,244,445 of NC_143027.1, read as the reverse complement.
TACAAAAAGGCCAGCTATCACTAAAGCCAGCAAACACAAGATACATTTTGAAAGGCAAACGATCTTTGAATGCTATGACCGTCGCTGTTATGAAGAAAACTCAACATTTGACACAAATGGCAGGATGTGTCATTGCTCTAAGTGATATTGCATCATTGTGATATTGTGTTGAAGTGTTGAAATGTTGTTACAAAGATAGTCATGGCTAAAGAGCTCAGTGTGTTTCATCTGTGATGCTCTCAATGAGCAGAGAGTCACTACTGGAGGTGACAATGAGACTTACACATCAAGTGGAACGGTTTCAAACTGAAGATATGTAAGTCAACATTACATCGCTATCCCATTGCTCAAGTTTATTTCACTATTTATTCAAAGAGAGAATTGAATGGTTGGCATGTTTTATTTCACTATTTATTCAAAGAGCGAATTGAATGGTTGGCATGTTTTATTTCACTATTTATTCAAAGAGCGAATTGAATGGTTGGCATGTTTTATTTCACTATTTATTCAAAGAGAGAATTGAATGGTTGGCATGTTTTATTTCACTATTTATTCAAAGAGCGAATTGAATGGTTGGCATGTTTTATTTCACTATTTATTCAAAGAGAGAATTGAATGGTTGGCATGTTTTATTTCACTATTTATTCAAAGAGCAAATTGAATGGTTGGCATGTTTTATTTCACTATTTATTCAAAGAGCAAATTGAATGGTTGGCATGTTTTATTTCACTATTTATTCAAAGAGCAAATTGAATGGTTGGCATGTTTTATTTCACTATTTATTCAAAGAGCGAATTGAATGGTTGGCATGTTTTATTTCACTATTTATTCAAAGAGCAAATTGAATGGTTGGCATGTTTTATTTCACTATTTATTCAAAGAGAGAATTGAATGGTTGGCATGTTTTATTTCACTATTTATTCAAAGAGAGAATTGAGTGGTTGGCATGTTTTATTTCACTATTTATTCAAAGAGAGAATTGAATGGTTGGCATGTTTTATTTCACTATTTATTCAAAGAGAGAATTGAATGGTTGGCATGTTTTATTTCACTATTTATTCAAAGAGAGAATTGAATGGTTGGCATGTTTTATTTCACTATTTATTCAAAGAGAGAATTGAATGGTTGGCATGTTTTATTTCACTATTTATTCAAAGAGAGAATTGAGTGGTTGGCATGTTTTATTTCACTATTTATTCAAATAGAGAATTGAATGGTTGGCATGTTTTATTTCACTATTTATTCAAAGAGAGAATTGAATGGTTGGCATGTTTGCATCATTAAATGGTATTCTATTCCGTCTCTGGTGGAGTATTTCTATGTAAATATTGAATACATATCTGCCTTGTAGACTGATTTATGAGAGGTAGTAGACATGGCACATGAGAAAGATGGGAGACAAATGGATTGTAAATTCAGTATGTTTCTGTTCTGAGAAGGTGTTTGAATATTGTTTTGAAGACAGGGTTCGTAAGGTTCTCTCAATAAAGCAAGGTGTGTGGGTATATGATATGATGTGTTGATGTTGGGAGAGATGGATTTTGTGCTGCTGCTGAATACCAGATGGATGTTACTCAGGGAGAACACACGAACACACACACACACACACACACCACACAAACACACACACCTCCCAAACAAACCACATGTTTGTTGTGTTCGGTTATTTTTCACTATTCCCTGCCATCTCTGCTGCACCGCTGATCATTCTCCCCTCTGAGAGAATGGCAGGCCATGTAATTCCATCCTCTGTGCAATCAATGCAAACACCTACCTATTCCTCTCTCTTGACACAAAGAGCTTTTGAAAACCATAATGTTTAATCTGGAAAATATATTAGAAAATGTGAAGATGGTATGATATACCCACAACGGTAAAAAGAGGAAGAAAAATGCCCATGACATGCCAATCGTATCTTTCAGCCAGTTGATTTATAGAGTTGATTATATAGAAATATTTTTTCACTCTTTGGCAGTTAAAGTATGATCTATGAAACCTGCCAGCAGATAGCATTTAATTTCGAAACATACTGGAGGAGGTATCGTTTTGTGCCCCCATCTGCCAGCCAGGGGAAATGTATAACCTTCAAAATGTCAGACTTCACAGAAATGTATAGCATTTTTATTTGTTGCATGGGCATTAAATCCAAAAACTCTTTGAGGTAGTCATTGTGCATACAAATGTTTTTGTCCTGGCATTTGAGGTTATGTAGCCTAACCATCTCAAGGGTACTAACTCAGTCCATTATACACCAGAGTCTGAGCAGTCAAAGCTGTGCCACAGATTTCCATACAATAAAGTGTTGTGAACCGTATCAATTGAGCTGTGAAGCCATCTATTAATGGCAGATCAAACTGGCGACTCAGGTTTCAAGATAATTCATCAAAGTTGATAATGGGAGAAGTTAAAGACCCAGGGCCATGTGTTATGTTATGTGATGCATTGTGGCCATGTGACAGTCTGGAAGAATGTGATGACCAGATTATTTTACTGCTATGCTCTGGTCCAATATCTGTTTGTGCTGTATTGCCAAGTCCTACTTGGTTGTGATGCCAAACAAATGGCTATATAGCACAAACAGATCTGGTACAAGGCTACAGATACAGTACAGTCTCTTACAAGATGCTGTCATATTTACTGACGTTTCCCTCTTTCTCCTCTGATTCAGAACATGCAGGGCCACCTCCGCCAGTACCCCCCTAATCCCGCCATGGTCATGAGATCCATCATCAGCATGAACAACCCCAATGGTATGATGTCCCGTAACCAGCTGACCACCATCAACCAGTCCCAGCTCAGCGCCCAGCTGGGCCTGAACATGACAGGACCCAAAATCCCCCATACTTCGCCCTCACCACCAACCAGCAAGTCGGCCACGCCCTCACCCTCCAGCTCTATCAACGAGGACGACCAAGACCAGGACAATAGGGTGAGTGAGGAAAACTCTATGAAAGGGCCTTAAATAAAAACACATTTTAAAGAAGGCTGTACTAAGACTGTGCTCACTTTAGTGTGAAATAGACCTGATTGAATAGCACAGTGACTGCTTGATATTCATATACATTTGTTGAGGGTGGTTGTGTTAGTAAAGTGTCACATGCACATTTGGGCTCCTGAGTGGCGCAGCATCTCAGTGCAAGCGGCGTCACTGCAGTCCCTGGCTTAAATCCAGGCTGCATCACATCCGGCCGTGATTGGGAGTCCCATAGGGCGGCGCACAATTGGCCCAGCGTCGTCCAGGTTTGGCAGGGGTAGGCCGTCATTGTAAATAAGAATTTGTTCTTAACTGACTTGCCTAGTTTAACAAAATAAAATTATTTTGGCACTACAACATGTCACCATTGAATTGCATTAATCTGTCTAAACCAGATCACTCTTCTTGTAACAGGTAATGGCGGGAGAGAAGCGCCCAGCACCAGATGCTGGGAAGAAGCCCAAGACCCCCAAGAAGAAGAAGAAGAAGGACCCCAACGAGCCCCAGAAGCCAGTTTCAGCCTACGCCCTGTTCTTCAGAGACACACAGGCCGCCATTAAGGGTCAAAACCCCAACGCCACCTTCGGAGAGGTTTCCAAGATAGTGGCCTCCATGTGGGATGGCTTGGGAGAGGAACAGAAGCAGGTAATCCATCATTATCTGTCAGAACAATCCTACACTATGACATTTACTCCACTGGGTCTGCATTCACAAAGGCTGTGTTTACACAGGCAGCTCAATTCTGATCTTTTTCTCACTAATTGGTCTTTTGACGATCTGATGTGATTGGTCAAAAGACCAATTAGTGGAATAAAAAACTAATCTGAATTGGGATACCTGTGTAAACGCAGCCATAGCATCTCAGACTAGGAGTGTTGATATAGAATCAGTTTAGCCTTTTAGATCATACTGAATACGATTATATATGAACAGGACAGGGGAGACTTACCAGATCCTGAATGAGCACTTCTACTCTGAGATTCTTTGTGAATACGGGCCCTTGACTTTTATATCTGATTGAGAAGCAAATGCATGATGATCAGTAATTAGCAGTAATTGCTCTAAGGGGATGCATGAAGTCAGATTGTATAATTTCTCCCGCCCGCTCTTTTCCCAATCAATATGTGGAGAGCTACAGAAATAAATCGATGAATATAGACATCAAAAGAAGAAGGCTGTTTAGTCAGTTATATTGTGCTTCCTATGCCTGCATCTAGATGTTGTATCTCTTTACAGAGTGATCCTTTGTTTGTCACCTGTCGTTCACACCTGTCCGTCTTGTCATAACAGGGCTATAAAAGCAAAACAGAGGCTGCTAAAAAGGAATATTTAAAAGCCCTCGCTGCCTACCGCGCCAGCCTGGTTTCAAAGGTGAGACACTGCTTTCACTTTTCAGCCAACAGAAGTGTGAACTGCTGGAAAGAAGCCCAATACCCCTACTTTTATTTCTGACTTTCTGACTGTTATATTTTTGATTTGACTTGATTATTATTGATATTTGTACGGCATTCTTGAGTAGCACTTGCAAGGTAGCATTTCACTGTACCATTTATACATGCAGTATCCTGTGCATGTGACAAATATACATTGATTTGATTTGAATTTCATTGTGATAAGTAGTAAACTTACAGTTGAAGTCGGAAGTTTACATACACTTAGGAGTCATTAAAACTCATTTTTCCACCACTCCACAAATTTCTTGTTAACAAACTATAGTTTTGGCAAGTCGGTTAGGACATCTACTTTGTGCATGACACAAGTCATTTTTCCAACAATTGTTTACAGACAGATTATTTCACTTATAATTCACTGTATTACAATTCCAGTGGGTCAGAACTCAGCAATTTCCAAATGCCTGAAGGTACCACATTCATCTGTACAAACAATAGTACGCAAGTATGAACACCATGGGACCACGCAGCCATCATACCGCTCAGGAAGGAGACGCGTTCTGTCTCCTAGAGATAAACGTACTTTGGTGCGAAAAGTGCAAATCAATCCCAGAACAACATCAAAGGACCTTGTGAAGATGCTGGAGGAAACAGGTACAAAAGTATCTAGGTCCACAGTAAACCGAGTCCTATATCGCCATAACCAGAAAGGCCGCTCAGAAAAGAAGAAGCCACTGTTAAAAAAAACGCCATTAAAAAGAAAGACTACGGTTTGCAACTGCACATGGGGACAAAGGTCGTATTTTTTGGAGAAATGTCCTCTGGTCTGATGAAACAAAAAATAGAACTGTTTGACCACAATGACCATCGTTATGTTTGGAGGAAAAAGGGGGAGGCTTGCAAGGCGAAGAACACCATCCCAACCGTGAAGCACGGGGTGGCAGCATCATGTTGTGGGGGTACTTTGCTGCAGGAGGGACTGGTGCACTTCACAAAATAGATGGCAAGACTACGGTTTGCAACTGCACATGGGGGACAAAGGTCGTATTTTTTGGAGAAATGTCCTCTGGTCTGATGAAACAAAAAATAGAACTGTTTGACCACAATGACCATCGTTATGTTTGGAGGAAAAAGGGGGAGGCTTGCAAGGCGAAGAACACCATCCCAACCGTGAAGCACGGGGTGGCAGCATCATGTTGTGGGGGTACTTTGCTGCAGGAGGGACTGGTGCACTTCACAAAATAGATGGCATCATGAGGAATGAAAATTATCTCCAGACATCAGTCAGGAGGTTAAAGCTTGGTCGCAAACGGGTCTTCCAAATGGACAATGACCCCAAGCATACTTCCAAAGTAGTGGCAAAAAAGCCCTAACCTCAATTCTATAGAAAATGTGTGGGCATAACTGAAAAAGCATGTACGAGCAAGGAGGACTACAAACCTGACTCAGTTAAACCAGCTCTGTCAGGAGGAATGGGTCAAAATTCACCTGACTCAGTTAAACCAGCTCTGTCAGGAGGAATGGGTCAAAATTCACCTAACTTATTGTGGGAAGCTTGTGGAAGGCTACCCGAAACGTTTGACCCAAGTTAAACAACTTAAAGGCAATGCTACCAAATACTAATTGAGTGTATGTAAATTTCTTACCCACTGGGATTGTGATGAAAGAAATAAAAGCTGAAATAAATAATTCTCTCTACTATTATTCTGACATTGGACATTCTTAAAATAAAGTGGTGATCCCAATTGACCTAAGACAGGGAATTTTTACTAGGATTGAATTGTGAAAAACTGAGTTTAAATGTATTTGGCTATGGTGTATGTAAACTTCCGACTTCAACTGTAGATATTCAAATCTTCCTGCACGAACTGCATCAACATCCTGAATCTTTTCAAGATTACAATCTTAGAAAAGTAAGAGGCTTTATAGCTTTACGTTGTTACCTCAGGCTATTGTCGAAATAAACATATTTGTTTAGTGAGTAAGTCTAGTGTCCATTCCTAGTCTGTATCTAACATGCTGTTGTTTCGCTTCCAGGCTGCCCAGGAATCAGCAGAGGCTCAGACCATCCGTTCAGTCCAGCAGACCCTGGCCTCCACCAGCCTGTCCCCAGGTCTGATGCTGCCTTCGCCACTCTCCCAGCACCCGTCCATGTCCTCTATGTCCTCCATGGCTCAGGCTCTCCAGAACGGCATGCCACGGGCCATCGCCCCCAAGCCGCTGCAGATGAGGATGGGGGGCAACCAGATCGTGACCTCGGTGACGGTGCAGCACCAGAACATGACCAACGGTGTGCCATCCCAGCTGCTGAACCAGATGGGTGGAGGTGGTGGAGGAGGGGCCATGGTGGCCGGGGCCCAGCCCACGGCCGTGTCCCAGATGAGCCCTCCCATGCAGGGTGGCGTGGGGGGGCACATGCAGCAGCTGCAGCAGCAGCAGACACAGCAGCAGCAGATGCAGCAACACCTGCAGCACCACCAGATGCAGCAGCAGCAGATGCACCACCAGCAGATCCAGCAGCAGATGCAGCATCAGCATTTCCAGCACCACCTCCAACAGCAGTTGCAGCAACACAACATGCAGCAACAGCAGCAGCAACAACAACAACAACAACAGCAGCAGCAGCAGAGGCATGACATGCAACAACAGCAACTGCAACTCCACCAGATGCAGATGCAGCAGCTCCACCAGCAGCAGATGCAGCAGCATCTCCAACAACAGCAGCAACAGCACCAGTCCCAGTGTTCCCCACCACAGCACTCACCCAGCACGCCTCAATCAGTGGGGGGCTCCGCCTCCATGGGCAGTCCCCAACCCGCCTCACAGCAGCCACACCCATCCCAGATCCAGGCCCACGCCCAGGTTCTGTCCCAGGTCTCCATCTACTGAGCCAAATGAATGGAAGATATCTATCTTATCTCAAAGAAGAGGAATAGAAATAAAAGCATAATTTCCACATTGCTTTTCTAAGTTGCACTTAAGAAGTGTGTAAGAATTAGAATGTTTTACAAAGAACTTGTCCATTGTTATAGACGGATATGAATACCTACGTAGACGTGTAAAGGGGCAGATAACTTAGCTGGATTTTGTCTATAAAATAGGCTGCGCTATGAGGAAAAGTCGGTAGGCAAATGCCCATTGATTGTTTATTGTTTGTTTTCTTGTCCTTCTCCGCTCAATAGTCAATTCAAAACTGACTTTGGGCACATTTGTGAAAAGACTGGTATACCTGACTCACACAGGGGAAGGGATGCCCTGTTTTTATTTAACGATAGAGCTTTATTTATGGGGTCAAAGTTGTCCGTTCAGCTCAACTACTGGACACATTGAATGGATTTCAACAGGCATTTTTGCAGCTCTAACCTCTCCCAGAGAAGAACACCTGAACTGAATGAGTTACAGGTACCATACTGGAGACCAGTAATCCACACATTAAACTTGTTTCCACACTGGCCATTATATTATGAGACTTTCTAAATTTTTTCCATTTTTCTCTTGCCCTACATTCCTGCAGATGTAACTGTTTAACAAATTGCCTAAGGGAAATTCTCCATTAATCCATCATGCATTTCAGGCCAATGTGATATTTGAGCGCATTCATCCTATGGCATGAAGGCAAGAGACAATATCTTAAGGAAAAAGGGAACTGAAAAATGTCTTGGGGATGGGGGATTGTGGGGGTTGCTGGATGGAGGAATGGAAGAATGGACAGACTGAGAGACATAAACTGCCATAAGATCATTTATGTCATCATATGTCATCAAACTGTAAATGTAACCTGCTGTAAGTGTTTTGTAGAGTTGGGGACCTCCTCTTTTCACTAAAATACCCATTTGCTCAAAAAGTGTGTGTAAAACTGGCACTCCAAAAAATCCTCCTTTTATGTATTTGTTTTTACCTCAGATGTTTAACAATTAAATTATGTTTTTATTTGGTGTGATAAAGGGGATATTTTATGGTAAATGAAAAATTCCACGATCAAGGTTGATGGTTTCATGATTGATTGATGTATTTTTACACTACGTACTCCTTGATACTACAAAACTTATCAAAAGTAAGAAGAAGTAGCAGAGACACTTTGTTGCACTGTCAGAGCCAATTGAAAAGGCAATGAGGGTATTTTCTTGTCAGATGAAGTGATATATCCATGATGAAAAGAGAAAAGTTGTACATTTTTCATATCACCTGTTGTAAAGTTTTAATATGTGAGGCTGTAATTAAAACATTGGTAAAATGACCTGTGGATTGCTATATCACGTAGTGCATTTCTGCTCTTTTATACTTTTTTATGAGTTAAAATAGCAGCAATTAATTTGTTTGTATTTTGCTTACAGATAAAAATCCAACTGATTTTTGAAAACTGTGCATAGAATAAATACATTTCAGTATGAATATTCTACTTGTTTTTCAGCTGTTAATAGGACAATTAATTTAACATTTGAGCTTAAATGAAAACACAACCAGAGACATTCCATCAATTATACGATTACTAGCCATAATTTTGTATGACGTCTCCTTATTGTTAGATATTGAAAAATGTGTGATTTCAACATGATTTCAACATGGAGTACCAACCATTGTAACTGTGTCAAACAAACAGTGTTGAGACTGGAAAGAGTCAGCATGTAACTGGTGCTTGTCTCAATAACAGTCCTCATTCTCACTGACAAATGTTTTGGATTTTGACTCTTTCTTCACCAGGAACTAACCGTTTCGTACCACCACATATTAACTACTTCATTTCTAAGATAGCCTATCATCAGGGGGCTCTGAGCTTACATCAACATGGAGAGTGAGTGGGGGAGGGAAGACTGACAAACAATAATCATCATATATCCACAATGAGCAGCAAAGCCATTAGACTATGTAGGGGGAGAGACATTTATTTTTAACCAAACCTGTAAAAAAATTGTGAAATAAAACTCATGCATATTTTATACCGCCGATTTATATCATTTTAAAATTGTGGCTTTGTATTCAATTAGTTCGTTTGAAAAGGCATTTGTAATTTGGATTTTGAGGGCTGGCTGCTGTTGCTTAGTGTGTAGTGATTGGCTCTTCATCGCTGTGTGGAGCAACGGAGTCCATTTCTCCGTCCGGCGTGATTAATTGCAGCATCTGTCCTGTCAGAAGGCAGTAGTGAAGAGGTCCGCAGGAAAACTGCAAATAAGCTCTGGCAACAGCCTAAAAGCGCTTATGATGAAATGAAAATGAAAAACAGCAAGTGCCGTCCATGACCTGAATCTCAATAGGAGGGAGGTGGGGGGGAAGGAATGAGAGAAAATGTTGAGTGGGGTGTCCATGGCGACCAAACACATGCTTAAAAACACAGTAATGAGGCGGAGGGAAATGGCTAATATTATTCTGAACAGATTCGCGGCAGAGCTTTCATTAATAATGCATGGAGCTCCTTGTTATTCCATAACCCCACAGCACGGTCACTGTGTGGACAAATATCTCACAGCCAGGGATGGGAGTTTTGGGACTGTTCAATAAAAAGGTTACAGATTTATTTTCAAAACATTGTTAGTAGCCTACATCCTCAACATACATTTTAAATGATTACTGTTGAGTAAGTCTTCTTTGGGAGACTGACTGGATTAGATTGAAGACCTAGCTGAATATATTTCACTTGCTTTCAGTGGACTTCCATTGAGGTTTTCTGCAGGCATTTACACTACATCACAACCAGTGTATTTATCTACATTTGCAGAAATAGGCTAGTGCAAAATGTATAATAAATGATTCCTCCTCACAATTTGCCAGTTTTGATAACAAACCTAACATAATAAGTCATATGATAGGCTATATCAGGGATGGGCAACATTTGAAGGCCCTCTGATATATTTCCACAAAAAAAACTCAGTCGTGGTCTCAACTTACTGTTTACAAGTTAGAATCGTAGAATACACAAGGTGCAATTTCGAAATGTGGCTGTGCATCAGCAGTTTTTCTCTTGTTATGTCAGTCACTGATAGTCACTCAATTAGCCCATGTCAGCTAATTTGTTTTCGATTGGTAAGTTAGTCTAGCGGCCAGTGATCTAAACGTAATAAATCATGGTTAAATTACCGGCTGGGGGGCCCCCATTAATTTTGTTAGTCAGTCTTACTCAGATATCATATCAAAAACTGCAAACATTTCTTTCCACCTATGGCAAAATGTGTAGAATTTTTGTAAATTAGCTGTAAAACATCACATTTTCCTCTCCGACCCATTGCCAATTCACTCCGCCCTATGTCAAAATGTGCAGAAATGTACTTTAATTCTCAAGAGGAGGGGCTGCTAAAATGTTTTGCTCGCAACTGCTGCCCCTCATGATGCGTTTAGATTTGTTTGGCCCCTACCACCATCAAAGTTGCCCAACCCTGGGCTATATGCTTCATGCATAACCTGAGCCAGTTGCCTTCATCCGTATTCGGGTCTTATGCCTCATATGCTTGGCGTTGTGTTAGAGGAAGCCTGAGGAGCCAGACGTGGAACCTATATGATCCCTATATTTTAATGATTTATTTGGGTCCTGTGTTTTCCTGTTCAATGCACAGATACAATGTAGCCACAACAATAGCCCTGCTGCTACTAACTCCTAGTCCCCCAAACACCCAGACCCACGTAGGCTTGGACCATACCCCACACCCAAGCTACAGCCAATATCTGTGTCTGGACTTGGACTCCAACTCTGTTGTGCAGAGTTACTGACCTGACACTTTGCCCATCAAAACTATGTCTAATATAAAAAGCACGCAGCCTTTGGGTGTGTCTGAAATTGCACCCTATTCCTTTCATACAGATGCAGGATCTTAATTTGATCACCCTTTTGCAGGAGAACTTTCCTGCAATAGAGGAAATGTAAAACTTGTAGTGTATTTGAGGTTTAAAAAGGCTTCTGAAGTTTGTAAATTCACCTTGATTTTAAATTTGATTTTCCTTTACAAAAAATGTATTAACCTCCGATAAAATGTCAGTTAATTATAATCCACATAATAATTCACAATGCTGCAGGATTATTTTCCTGCTGTAGCAAACTCTCAAATGAAGATCCTACATCTGTAGTGCACTACTTTTGACCAGAGCCCTATGCAAACCCTGGTCAAAAATAGTGCACCATATAGTCCTAGTCGGTATTAAATAGAACGTTGCGGCCCCGCCCGCATGTGGAGAAAACAACCCATGGTTACCTAATTGGCTTACAGCAAACACGTGACCTTTTTCAAACTTAATTTTCTTTTTGTCTGCTTGTTTTAGTCAGTTACAAAACTACATTTAAGAAAAATACGTCTCAAGATTACTTTTCAACATTGCCTGCTCCCAAGCGTTCTCACTACTTAGAAAAATGTAGTATTGCAGGGCCTCCCTCATGCCCCATTTTTTGATGGCGCTAACCGTAGCCACGCAACAACACAAACAAACAGACTATAAAGCTACAAGTAGTGAGTGGAGTTACAAACGGACTATACTAAACGAGATAAATGTCTTACCTGTGTTTAAATGTTTTCCCTGCTTGGACACCGGGTCCCCACAATTTCCCATTCTTCCACATTGAAAACCTAAAGACACAGCGCTCTTCTCGCAGGGTCTATTTCCCTACGTGGGATTTTTTACCTGGTTACATTGACCAGCACAGCAGCTTATTGGAAAGTGTTGTTATTTCTGTATAACAAAAAATCTACGCCGAAGTTGGCTCTTTTACAATGGGGGTCAATGGGAAAGAATGTTTGTTTTCCCCAATTTGTGGGTGAGGTCGAGGGGAATATCGACTCGGGGTATAGGCTGCCATTTCAGATTCTGCCTTTAGCTCCTAACACCTGGTCCTGGAGAGATGACAGTTGACCCTTCAAGTCCAATGGCAAAGCTTTGTTTATGGGAACCGTTAAGCTCACATGTTTAAAGTTCAGTGGTGATCTTTGTTTAGAGAACTATTGACCCCATGGTTAAATTATGAACTTTCTTTAGGTGGGCTGGCTGGCTCTTCAGGTTTTGGGAAGATTAATTCTTGACTCCCCTGACCAATGGTAACCTTTGTTTAGGGAACTTTTGACCCAGCAGACCATGGATGGACATAGTTGAGATGATAAGCAACCTCTCCGGATGATAAGACTAATTTAGTGTCTGTGGGAAGCTTGAGATAACACCATACAACCCCTGTAAAACTTTCACTGATATGTATCCATGATGTTAGTGTGTGGCATTTGCATTTTATTATCGCTATAATGAATTTAGACTGACTAAAAATAGTATAATGCCTTGGGTTAGGGTCCTTTGCTCTGTTTTTTGTAAAGCAAAAGAAACCACAGCATTAGTTTGCCGTATTGGTAGAATAACCAGCACATTGAAACCTAACACACAAACACACAGGACACACACAGGACACCCACTTGCACACACACATTCTCTATCATTGTTGACAGTGATTCAGTCTTTAGGCTTATCCCCTCTTTTGTTGAATTCAGTGAATGTAAGGCTGAACTGGCCACTCTACTGACCTTGGTTGGTCTGAGATTCATGCTATCTCACACTATATCACAGGCCTGCTATTGGCGTTAGTTTACCACACAAATATAAAATACAATATTTAGAGGGGTACCCAGCTCCAGATGTGTTTTAATTGTTTGTAATCAGACAATAATGTAGGCTTACACACATCCTTACTAACCCATCATAGAGGCTACCTCCTGAAATAGAACCAAATACAAACTGGAAAACCACTCTGACAGTATACATTGAGTATACAAAACATTAGGAATACAGTTGGAGTCGGACGTTTACATACACTTAGGTAGTCCTTAAAACTCGTTTTTCAACCACTCCACACATTTCCTGTTAATTAACAAACTATAGTTTTGGCAAGTTGGTTAGGTAGGACATCTACTTTGTGCATGTAATTTTTCCATAATTGTTTACAGACAGATTATTTAACTTATAATTCACTGTATCACAATTCCAGTGGGTCAGAAGTTTACATACACTAAGTTGACTGTGCCTTTAAACAGCCTGGAAAATTCCAGAAAATTATGTCATGACTTTAGAAGCTTCTGATAGGCTAATTGACATCATTTGAGTCAGTTGGAGGTGTACCTGTGGATGTATTTCAAGGCCTACCTTCAAACTCAGTATCTCTTTGCTTGACATCAGGGGAAAATCTAAATAAATCAGCCAATACCTCAGAAAAAAATGTAGACCTCCACAAGTCTGGTTCATCCTTTGGAGCAATTTCCAAACGCCTGAAGGTACCACGTTCATCTGTACAAATTGTGAAAAACTGAGTTTAATATATTTGGTATGTAAACTTCCGACTTCAACTGTACCTGCTCTTTCCATGACTTAGACTGACCAGGTGAATCCAGTTGAAAGCTATGATCCTTTATTGATGTGACTTGTTAAATCCACTTCAAATCAGTGTAGATGAGGAGGATACAAGTTAATGAAGGATTTTTAAGCCTTGAGACAATTGAGACATGGATTGTGTATGTGTGCCATTCAGAGGGTGAATGAACAAGACAAAATATTTAAGTGCCTTTGAACGCGGTATGGTAGTAGGTACCAGGCACACCAGTTTGAGTGTGTCAAAACAAGAACAAGAACACATTCCTCAAGTACAGGACAAGGGAACACTCCACAATCGTTACTGTCAACTTCTGCAAAGATCATCGAACAAACATCAAAAGTCAAATATCTGTCGGACAAAAATGCCATTTAGCCTGCCTATAGTCCAACCATGCTGTGAACTGGATATACATTGAGACCACCCACTGGGCACAGACGTCAGTCTAGTTTTGATAGAAATTTGGTTGAGTTGCCAACTAACGTGAATTCAACCTGAAATCAACCAAAAATATCACAATTGTCATTGGATTTAGGTGAAAAGTTGGATTAAAAAAATAAAATAAAAAATCCCTTACATTATTGAGTTTTTGCAAATCCAATCAGTTTTCCACGTTGAGTCAACGTCATCACATTTATTTTTTGTTGTTGAAATTACTTTGAAACAATGCTGATTCAACCAGTTTTTTTTTCTCCTGGGCTTGACTGGCTACCCATCCACATTACCCCGGCCAAACGCCACACCCTCTGGATTTGTTTCCTACCCGATGACTCCTCAAACTGATCTAATTGGTCCCAGAAACCGATGGGTTGGACCAGAGCCGGTCTACACAAATCATGAATCACATAAATTTTACGTCAGCACAAACAATTTCTATGATGGTAGGTTGAGACTGATGTATGGAGCAAACGATAAATTCAGGATGAGTTGTCAGGCAAGCCTTCTGAAGTTCTAATGTAGTTCTAATGTATTTTGCAGTATTACTTTTTTTATGGCTATGAGTGACTAGTCATTTATGTCAGTGATTTGAGAACTCTGGCTACAGTATACTGTGACAGAACATCATATCCCAGAGGTGTTCTGCAGAGTTGCCCATAGTCTGACATTGCCTTTTATTGAAACTTACTTAGCCTGTTTATAAGCTATTACAGAGCTCACATGTTTCTATGGCAACAAAACCAGACCAAACTGATAGCTTACATGTGCGTGCTGTGTCATATCCAATTAAGTCAGACTGACTATACACCACCATTATGTGTTCCTCTGCTCTGGAGGAAAATCAATAAGTATGGACAGAGCCCAACAAGGTCCCCCTTGTATCTTTTTCTTATCCACTTTGGACTAACAGGGAAACAGGGAGACTAAGATAGATCAAGCCACTAGGATGTCTCTGATGCTACAAGAGGCAGGTGCTCTGTAGACACCATTCAAAACTTGGCCTATTCAGTCCAAACTCCTCTAACGTCCATTCATGCACAGAAAAACACCATCTGCTGCTGTTTTGCCTGGAGCAATCACAGCTGACCAAAAAAAAAACATGATACCAGCTGTTGCTAAACAAAAGCCAAACAAAGGGGGTAAGAAAAGGTTAGACACAAGTTCGACCGCGCTGAAGATTACTCAGTGGAAAGAGGTAGAGAGTGAGAGAGGGGATAGATGGAACATTTTTGTTGGCTCCATCAAATCATCAGAGTAAGAAGGGTCTATTCAGGAACAGTGAATGTAAAGGGTTAAAGCATCAGTGGGTCAGGTGATAATAAAGACGGATACTGTGGATGAGGATGGTTTCACAGTTCACACAGTCACCATCAGGGGGGAAATATCATGGTATATTATCACTGTCCTGGTGCCTGCTGTAGCACGGAGGGGCTAGTAGGAGAGCATGTAAAACACAGGTGTTAAATGAGACTGAATTTAACAAGCAGAGGGCCAGAGGGGGAATCACATGATAGAGAATTATTCTAGTGAATATACTAGAAATGTGTAATAGTTGACAAACCTGAGAACTAATTATAATACTATATCAACAGATTCATTCACATCCAAAATCAACAAATAGAAGGAAAATCGAATGATCCACTGAAGGAAAACTGTTATTTTCAGTAAATATAGAAATGTATAATAGGTAACATACCTTGTCACCAGACCATATCAACATATCTTTATACTTAAGCTAAACAAACAGATTAGGTAAACTAATATAAATACAATCAGAGAGGGCTGGGTCACAACCTAAATCAGTGTATCACATTGCTTCCTTCCTTATTAAGGGGCTCTATTTGTCCCCATCAGTGTGATGCTCATTGCTCTATATTGTAGAGTGATTGGCACCAGGTCCTGGACCCTATGAGACTTTTCCTGCTCTAATGTATGGCTGGTTGACCTGGGGGAGGAGCAGAAAGGAGATGTGAAAGACTGAACAGCTTGCATGCCTTCACACTTCAGCTGTCCATGCAGACTGTGACTACGTCAGAAATGGCACCCTATTCACTTGTGCACTGCTTTTGACCAGATCCCCATTGTGGCTCTTGTCAAAAGTAGTGCAGTATATAGGGAATAGTGTTCCATTTCGGACACAACCTGTCAGGGTTGGCTCAATTCAGAATTTTTAAATGGACTCCTATTCAACTTATGAGTTGAAAATTAAATTGGCCACACCCCACAGGATGTAGAATAAAAATGTGAGTGACAGGACAGGTCACACATCCAGATACCAATGAATACATAACTTTTGTCTAGAAACAATGTTCATGTACTCTTTTAACTTTAGTGCTTAGAATAGCCAATTATATTTCCACCAACCATTTAATTTGTTTGGCTTCTTTTTGAAGGCCTCGGGGTCAACTTCAGGGTTAAACTAATGCATTCTGGGAAATGTTGTATTTTCTCCCATATTGAACAAAATGGAGGAAGTGTTTTATGAAATTAAAAATAACTTCATATACAGGTTTTGTTTTCCTTGATCATACATTTTAAGAGTTTTTTCTTAGTTCAAACAATATTTTATATGCATGTATATAACGACATGTTTGATGTTTTATGTACCCAATGTATATTTGTATAGGCTACACCTAAAATAGAATGGGGCGGCAGGGTAGCCTAGTGGTTAGAGCGGTGGACTAGTAACCGGAAGGTTGCAAGTTCAAATCAAATCTTATTTGTCACATACACATGGTTAGCAGATGCTAATTCGAGTGTAGCAAAATGCTTGTGCTTCTAGTTCCGACAATGCAGTAATAACCAACAAGTAATCTAGCTAACAATTCCAAAACTACTAACTTATAGACACAAGTGTAAGGGGATAAAGAATATGTACATAAAGATATATGAATGAGTGATGGTACAGAGCGGCATAGGCAAGATACAGTAGATGGTATTAAGTGCAGTATATACATATGAGATGAGTATGTAAACAAAGTGGCATAGTTAAAGTGGCTAGTGATACATGCATTACATAACAATGCAGTAGATGATAAAGAGTACAGTATATACGTAGACATATGAGATGAATAATGTAGGGTATGTAAACATTATATTAAGTAGCATTGTTTAAAGTGGCTAGTGATATATTTTACATCATTTCCCATCAATTCCCATTATTAAAGTGGCTGGAGTTGAGTCAGTGTGTTGGCAGCAGCCACTCAATGTTAGTGGTGGCTGTTTAACAGTCTGATGGCCTTGAGATAGAAGCTGTTTTTCAGTCTCTCGGTCCCAGCTTTGATGCACCTGTACTGACCTCGCCTTCTGGATGATAGCGGGGTGAACAGGCAGTGGCTCGGGTGGTTGTTGTCCTTGATGATCTTTATGGCCTTCCTGTGATATCGGGTGGTGTAGGTGTCCTGGAGGGCAGGTAGTTTGCCCCCGGTGATGCGTTGTGCAGACCTCACTACCCTCTGGAGAGCCTTACGGTTGTGGGCGGAGCAGTTACCGTACCAGGCGGTGATACAGCCCGACAGGATGCTCTCGATTGTGCATCTGTAGAAGTTTGTGAGTGCTTTTGGTGACAAGCCAAATTTCTTCAGCCTCCTGAGGTGGAAGAGGCACTGCTGCGCCTTCTTCACAATGCTGTCTGTTTGGGTGGACCAATTCAGTTTGTCTGTGATGTGTACGCCGAGGAACTTAAAACTTACTACCCTCTCCACTACTGTTCCATCGATGTGGATAGGGGGGTGTTCCCTCTGCTGTTTCCTGAAGTCCACAATCATCTCCTTAGTTTTGTTGACGTTGAGTGTGAGGTTATTTTCCTGACACCACACTCCGAAGGCCCTCACCTCCTCCCTGTAGGCCGTCTCGTCGTTGTTGGTAATCAAGCCTACCACTGTTGTGTCGTCCGCAAACTTGATGATTGAGTTGGAGGCATGCATGGCCACGCAGTCGTGGGTGAACAGGGAGTACAGGAGAGGGCTCAGAACGCACCCTTGTGGGGCCCCAGTGTTGAGGATCAGCGGGGAGGAAATGTTGTTGCCTACCCTCACCACCTGGGGGCGGCCCGTCAGGAAGTCCAGTACCCAATTGCACAGGGCGGGGTCGAGACCCAGGGTCTCGAGCTTGATGACGAGCTTGGAGGGCACTATGGTGTTAAATGCCGAGCTGTAGTCGATGAACAGCATTCCGAGCTGTAATGCCGAGCTGTAGTCGATGAACAGCATTCTCACATAGGTATTCCTCTTGTCCAGATGGGTTAGGGCAGTGTGCAGTGTGGTTGAGATTGCATCGTCTGTGGACCTATTTGGGCGGTAAGCAAATTGGAGTGGGTCTAGGGTGTCAGGTAGGGTGGAGGTGATATGGTCCTTGACTAGTCTCTCAAAGCACTTCATGATGACGGAAGTGAGTGCTACGGGGCGTAGTCGTTTAGCTCTGTTACCTTAGCTTTCTTGGGAACAGGAACAATGGTGGCCCTCTTGAAGCATGTGGGAACAACAGACTGGGATAGGGATTGATTGAATATGTCCGTAAACACACCAGCCAGCTGGTCTGCGCATGCTCTGAGGGCGCGGCTGGGGATGCCGTCTGGGCCTGCAGCCTTGCGAGGGTTGACACGTTTAAATGTTTTCCTCACGTCGGCTGCAGTGAAGGAGAGTCCGCATGTTGTAGTTGCGGGCCGTGTCAGTGGCACTGTACTGTCCTCAAAGCGGGCAAAAAAGTGATTTAGTCTGCCTGGGAGCAAGACATCCTGGTCCATGACGGGGCTGGTTTTCTTTTTGTAATCCGTGATTGACTGTAGACCCTGCCACATACCTCGTGTCTGAACTGTTGAATTGAGATTCTACTTTGTCTCTATACTGACGCTTAGCTTGTTTGATTGCCTTGCGGAGGGAATAGTTACACTGTTTGTATTCGGTCATGTTTCCGGTCACCTTGCCCTGATTAAAAGCAGTGGTTCGGGCTTTCAGTTTCACGCGAATGCTGCCATCAATCCACGGTTTCTGGTTTGGGAATGCTATGGGAACGACATCTTCAACGCACATTCTAATGAACTCGCTCACCGAATCAGCGTATTCGTCAATGTTGTTGTCTGGCGCAATACGAAACATATCCCAGTCCACATGATGGAAGCAGTCTTGGAGTGTGGAATCAGATTGGTCGGACCAGCGTTGAACAGACCTCAGCGCGGGAGCTTCTTGTTTTAGTTTCTGTCTGTAGGCAGGGATCAACAAAATGGAGTCGTGATCAGCTTTTCCGAAAGGAGGGCGGGGCAGGGCCTTATATGCGTCGCGGAAGTTAGAATAGCAGTGATCCAAGGTTTTTCCAGCCCTGGTTGCGCAATCGATATGCTGATAAAATTTAGGGAGTCTTGCTTTCAGATTAGCCTTGTTAAAATCCCCAGCTACAATGAATGCAGCCTCCGGATAAATGGATTCCAGTTTGCAAAGAGTCAAATAAAGTTCGTTCAGAGCCATCGATGTGTCTGCTTGGGGGGGGAATAGATACGGCTGTGATTATAATCGAAGATAATTCCCTTGTTAGATAATGCGGTCGACATTTGATTGTGAGGAATTCTAAATCAGGTGAACAGAAAGACTTGAGTACCTGTATGTTGTTATGATCACACCACGTCACGTTAACCATGAAGCATACACCCCGAGCTGACAAGGTACAAATCTTTCTGCCCCTGAACAGGCAGTTAACCCACTGTTCCTAGGCCGTCATTGAAAATAAGAATTTGTTCTTAACTGACTTGCCTGGTTAAATAAAGGTAAAATAGAAGAGGGATTTGCAAGTAATTAATTGGAATTTGAGGCATTTTTGAGGCATTTTCAATTCAATACTGAATTGTGCCCAACCCTGTGGACACTAACAGTATACTACCACCAGTACACAGAAAAGGGAAAAGGATACCTAGTCAGTTGCACAACTGAATGCATTCAACCACAATGTGTCTTCCGCATTTACCCAACCCTTCTGAATCAGAGAGGTGCTGGGGGCTGCCTTAATCAACATCCATGTCATCAGTGCCCGGGGAGCAGTTGTTGTTGGGGATTAACTGCCTTGCTAAAGGGCAGAACGGCTGGGTCAGGGATTCAAACCAGTGACCTTTTGGTTACTGGCCCAACGCTCTTAACTGCTAGGCTAGCTGCCTAAATGGTGTGTGTGTGTTGGGATACTGAAAGTTTGATTCATGTTGACAGCAACAACAAACAAAAAATATGTTTTATTTTATTTTACTAGGCAAGTCAGTTAAGAACAAATTATTATTTTCAATGACAGACTAGGAACAGTGGGTTAACTGGCAGAATGACAGATTTGTACCTTGTCAGCTCAGGGACTCAATCTTGCAATGTTTCAGTTACTAGTCCAACGCTCTAACTACTAGGCTATCTGCCAACCGAATTAATGGTACTATTTCCTTTTCCATCTGAGGCTGTAGGAGAGGTGTCTATTGGTGGAACTTACATTTACAAACAGACATTGTGGATAATGCAATTTGACTAACAAATGCAATTTGACTAACAAATGCATGCAGGTGCTGTTTTTGCATCTGACTGTCAGTTTGTTATTTATACTATCTCTTCCAATAGTCCAATAGATGTATGTTGTTCAATAGATTGATCTTGGAAATTCTGTTTCAGGAAAAGGAGTATGTGGGAAGAAATTAAATTTAAATTAAGAATCTTACATAATTAGATCAACTTTCTCCTTATACATTTCTATATCTACTGTAGCTAAGTTAAATGACACTATGTCTGTATGCCTGGAGTGAGAGGGGAGAAGGAGGAGAGAGGGGACAGTCTGTTACCATTAACCTATTAGAGGTGATTTGGCTGCTGTACTGATTCCAGTGCCTGCAGTTTTATCAGTTTAAAGCACAGGCAGCGTTCATTATTTATTTGCCGGGAGGGTCAGCCTCTCTTCAGCAGAACAAGTATGGGTTGTGTTTCTGTCAAAAGGGGGGTTTAGTGCTTGACCCGCAAAGCAATTCAGTTCTCAGAGTGATCCATTGTTTGTGTCCTCTCTTTGTTTGCACTGTACAAAAGAGAGAGAGGGAGGGAAGGGGCCAGTGCAGGGGCAGGGAACAAGGGAAAGAAGCCAGGGTCTTCAGTGCAGTGCCAGAGGTTTGCACTCTTCTTCCCACTCTACACACACAGATCCAATACTACAGTAGGCCTACCCAGTTTACTCTAAGTCCATGCTCTGTGAATGTCAGCCTGAACTCCTAGTAGGCCTGATTATCAACTACAACGAGACAGCCTTCAAGGAGGAGGTGAAAGCCCTGGCAGAGTGTTGTCAGGAAAATAACTTCTCCCTCAATGTCGACAAAACGAGGGAGCTGATTGTGGACAACAGGAGACAGCAGAGAGAGCACGCCCCATCCACATTGACAGGGCCACAGTGGAGAGGGTCAAAAGCTTCAAGTTCCTTGGTGTGCACATCACTGAGGACCTGAAACGCTCCATTCACACCGACACTGTGGTGAAGGCGTAACAGCGCCTCTTCAACCTTAGGAGGCTGAAGTAATTTGTCTTGTCCTCTCAAGAACTTCTAAAGATGCACCATCGAGAGCATTTTGTCGGGCTATATCACCGCGTGGTACGGCAAATGCACCGCCCACAACCGCAGGGCTCTCCAGAGGGTTGTGCGGTCAGCCCAACGCATCACCAGGGGCACACAGCCATGGCCTGTTCACCCCACTACCATCTAGAAGGTAGAGACAGTACAAGTGCATCAAAGTTGGGACCGAGAGAATAAACAGCTTCTATCTCCAGGCCATCTGACTGT
Organism: Oncorhynchus mykiss; assembly: GCF_057628025.1. Classification (NCBI taxonomy): domain Eukaryota; kingdom Metazoa; phylum Chordata; class Actinopteri; order Salmoniformes; family Salmonidae; genus Oncorhynchus; species Oncorhynchus mykiss. Next base: position 76,222,541 of record NC_143027.1, on the reverse strand, counting down.
TACACAGTCATCACTAGCCAGGCTCTGCCCAGTAACCTACATTTCACTGTAGAGACTTCTGCCCTATGTACAGTCATTCTACAATGCAGTGACGGTCGGTGATATTTAAGATGAGGGAAGACAATAAAAAAATGCAAGAGCATGGCCTTCTTTCTATTACAACATATTGTATTATCTAAACTCTCCTTTCAGACTCACATTAAGCATTTCCTATCCAAAATGAAATATAGAATCGGCTTCCTATTTCGCAACAAAGCATCCTTCACTCATGCTAACAAACATAGCCTCGTAAAACTGACTATCCTACCTATCCTTGACTTCGGCGATGTCATTTACAAAATAGCCTCCAACACTCTACTCAGCAAATTGGATGCAGTCTATCACAGTGCCATCTGTTTTGTCACCAAAGCCCAATATATTACCCACCACTGCGACCTGCATGCTCTCGTTATCTGGCCCTCGCTTCATATTCGTTGCCAAACCCACTGGCTCCAGGTCATCTATAAGTCTTTGCTAGGTAAAGCCCTGCCTTATCTCAGCTCAATGGTCAACAAAGCAGCAAGCATCAGTAGCGCGCGCTCCAGCAGGTACAGTATATTTCACTGATTACCCCCAAATTCCTCCTTTGCCCGCCTTTCCTTCCAGTTCTCTGCTGCCAATGACTGGAACAAATTGCAAAAAATCACTGAAGCTGGAGACTCATCTCCCTCACTAACTTTAAGCATCAGCTGTCAGAGCAGCTTACAGATCATTGCACCTGTATATAGCCCATCTGTAAATAGCCCACCCAACTACCTCATCCCAATATTTTTAGTTGTTGTTGCTCCTTTGCACCCCAGTATCTCTACTTGCACATTCATCTTCTGCACATCTATAACTCCAGTGTTTAATTGCTAAATTATAATTATTTTGCCACTATGGCCTATTTATACCCTTACCTCCCTAATCTTACTTCATTTGCACACACTGTATATATACTTTTCTATTGTGTTATTGACTTGTTAATTGTTTACTCCATGTGTAATTCGGTGTTGTCTGTTCACACTGCTATGCTTTATCTTGGCCAGGTCGCAGTTGTAAATGAGAACTTGTTCTCAACTGGCCTACCTGTTTAAATAAAGGTGAAAAAAACAAAAACAATTACTGTCATTCATATTCCATTCACCCAGCTCAATGTAACATCGATAGGTTTAGGCTCTACATGATACTCAAATTTTCCCTATACCCAGCAGGAGGTTGCTACAACCTTGCCTATGGAATGAACGGTTAAAACGTAGGTGCAAAGGTTGAGAGAAAAATGTGATTAACTTCTTATGGCTGCAGGGGCAGTATTGAGTAGCTTGGATGAAAGGTGCCCAGAGTAAACGGCCTGCTCCTCAGTCCCAGTTGCTAATATATGCATATTAGTATTGGATGGAAAACACTCTGAAGTTTCTCAAACTGTTTGAATGATGTCTGTGAGTATTACAGAACTAATAACAGAAATGGCAGGCAAAAACCTGAGACGAAATCCAAACAGGAAGTGGGAAATCTGAGGTTGGTCGATTTTCAACCCAGCCCCTATTGAATACACAGTGGGATATTGGTTATGTTGCACTTCCTAAGGCTTCCACTAGATGTCAACCGTCTTTAGAAACTTGTTTGAGGATTCTACTGTGAAGTGGGACCGAATGAGAAGGGAATGAGTCAGGTCTGCCATGAGTTGACCATTCTCTGACTGCGCGTTCACATGAGAGGGAGCTCTGTTCCATCGCACTTCTGAAGACAATGGAATTCTCCGGTTGGAACATTATTGATGTTTTATGTTAAAAACATCCTAGAGATTTATTCCATACATCGTTTGACATGTTTCTACGGACAGAAACTGAACTTTTTGACATTTCGTCTGCAACTAGGTAATGCGCTTCATGACTTTGGATTTGTTTACCAAACGTGCCAACCAAAATTGCTCTTTGGATATAAATGATGGACGTTATCGAACTGAATCAAACATTTCATGTGGAACTGGGATTCCTGGGAGGGCATTCTGATGAAGATCATCAAAGGTAAATGAATATTTATAATGCTATTTCTGACTTCTGTTGACTACCCAATATGGGGGATATCTTTTTGGCTGCTTTGTTGTCTGAAAGCTGTACTCAGATTATTGCATGGTTTGCTTTTTCCGTAAATAAAAAAAAAATCTGACACAGCGGTTGCATTAAGGAGAAGTGTATCTATATTTCCATGTCTAACAATTGTATTTTCATTGACATTTATAATGAGTATTTCTGTAAAATGATGTGGCTCTCTGCAATATCACCGGATGTTTTTGGAACTAGTGAACAACTGAGTACCAATGAATACTGAGTTTCTTTTTTACATAAATATGCACTTTATCGAACAAAACATATTGTGTAACATGAAGTCCTATGAGTGTCATCTGATGAAGATCATCAAAGGTTAGTGATTAATTTTATCTCTATTTTTGCTTTTTGTGATTCCTCTCTTTGGCTGGAAAAATTGCAGAATTTTTCTGTGACTTGGTGGTGACCTAACATA